>NW_010395955.1:75054-107372 GCF_000710305.1 Buceros rhinoceros silvestris
GAATGTTTTGTGGTACAGTTGGCACACTCTCACACTTGCCTGGAAGGCCAGGGAGCATGTGGGTCATAGTGTCTGAATAAACCTTTCTCTGTAAGATGGGACATCCACATCTGTGGTGGTGAAACTCTGGAATAAGCCAGACAAGAGCTGACTGTTCAGCAGATGCGTGGAGAAGTCTCCAAAGCCAGCAGTATGCCCATGTTCATATTGCTTAATTCAGACAGATAATCTAAATTTATTTTTCCCCAGAAGAAATGCAATTTAATTCACCTGATTTGGGGGTTAAAAAACTGAATGTTAAGACTCCTTCCTGGCAAGTGATTATCTGATTTCATTCAGTTTCAATACCTCAACGCCATGATTTCTCCCCCTCTAAATCCTCCTCCTTTAGAGAAGAAATGTTGACCCACAGCCTGAGAAAGCTGCGAGAGCAGATTGTTAAAGCCAATTTGTACGTGCGAGAAGCCAATTTTATCGGAGAGGAACTGGACAAGAGGACAGAGTATAAAGTTACCCTCCAGATCCCAGCTTCGAGCCTTAACGCGAACAGTAAAGTAAGTAAATCGTGGTTCTGGAAGTTTGGCCCTTAGTGTTCATGTTTGTTGCATTCTGACTTTAGCGGTCTAGAACTGGAGCAGAGGGGATTTGGATTATTTGTTCCAGGCATCTTAGAAAGTTTGGAAGAAGGGAATTGAAACTAGACTTGCACGGGCTGGCTACCTAAGCTGGTATTATTTCTGTTCCAGAGGTCAACCCAGTGTTTTGGTGAAGCTCAGGCCTTGGGGTCAGCTCAGTGTTTTGGCGATACTCAGGCTGTTGTCAGCACAGTAGATATATTGAGTTCCAGGATTAGAATTTTTATCAGTTGCTTTAGAAGTGTCTCTCATCTGCTTGTTTTTCTTGCAGTCTTCTGGCACATGTAGAAAAAGGACGGTAAAGAGGGTGAAGTGTCTGCACTAGTTGCAAGTTGCGGACAGTAGTAGTCAGCTGGAACTCCAAGCCTGCTGTAACTTGAAGATATTTGTGGAATGATTAAATGTTCCTCTTTTTAGCACTTATGTAAGGTGAAAATTCATGGAAACTAGAGCCCGTAGCAGTGATTAGACTTTGCAGTTAAACTGAACATGGATGTACTGTGACAGCCGAATGCAGAATCTGTCATGCTTGAATTTGGTTGCTCAAGCGAGTATAAAAAAAGAACAAAATCCAGATTTTTCCCAGAGTTTTTCTTGGTTTTGTATTGGTTTTAAACTGGTTTTTCATTATTGTGGCACAAATTCCTTGTTGATAGCTCTCCAATTGTTTTGCAGAGAGGGGCAATTCTCAGCGAGCCGGCAATTCAGGTGAGAAGGAAAGGGAAAGGCAAACAGATCTGGTCACTGGAAAAGCTGGAGAATCGACTAGTAGATATGAGGGATCTTTACCAGGAGTGGAAAGAATGCGAGGAAGACAACCCAGTAAGTAAAAATCCAGTATTGTGCTGATAGAATGACATTCGTTAAATTTTTTGTTCTAAGTAGATGTGAGAAAATCTTCTGGTTCAGGAGGAGGGGCGTGGAGGCATGGAGGGAATGTGTAAAGAGAGAAGTTTTCCTGAGCTTTTGCTATTCCTAGTACTGAAGTGCTCGTCAGTATTTCATTAACCCTTATCTTGTCACTTTGCTGCTTGTTTGCATGCATAGTTTGGTGACAGAACTGAGCCTGTCACATGAAGCAGTAAGTAAACACATTGACGTTCAAGCTGTTTTCTCTGAATCTGGCAACGCTAAAGAGAACTTGCTGAGGACAGTCTTTAAGCTCTGTCCAAAGTAAAGTTCAAGCTTCCATTCCTCTTGTGATGTAATCTGGGCTCTTGCTTGAGTCCATTTCTCTTTCATTAGGCTGGTTGCACCACACTGTGGAAACTATTCCATGGAAAGTTTGTTTATCTTACATTATTCTGCATTTGCTTGAAGGTGATGAGAGCTTACTTCAGGAGAGCCGATCCATTCTATGATGAGCAGGAAAACCACAGCCTTATTGGAGTAGCCAATGTTTTTCTTGAGTGCCTGTTCTATGATGTGAAGCTGCAATATGCTGTTCCGATCATCAATCAGAAGGGAGAGGTTTGTCATTCTTCTGTGATCTATTCTTACTCAACTGTTTAATTACAGCCTGTGGATCTTATTATCAGTATATAGTAGATATTGTCCAGTTTCCTGTGCACGATCTCTTCGCTAACAATTTGGAATTATGCAAATTTGATAATTCCTTATGGAGTTGTTTAAACATCTCTGAACTCCAGCATAGTGATTGTGGAAGGAGAAAGCTCTGTGAGCACCTTTCTCAACAAACCTAAAATAAATACTTAGATCAAGTATGAGCTAAAGCTCCACTGGCTTTCACTGATTGCCATCAGGAACAAGCTCTTAAATATAAGAACAGCTTCAGAGGCAGCTTGAGCCTGCCAGGCATCATTCTCTGTGCTCTGCTTCACATCTGCACTTTGCAGACTCTACAGAGACTGAAGGTGAGATTGCAGCATGTACCCAAAGTCACTTTCGTAGCTGATTTCTTTATGGCTTTACAACAAAAGCCCTTTGATTCTTATTCCAAAGAAGCATTCTTTATCTGGCGCAAAAAAAAGACAGCACAAACCAGTAGAAAGGAATAAAACATTGTCTGTTCACAGACTAGAAACAGCAGTAGTTGTAGTGACCTCAAAAGGAATGAACCTATCACTGTGTTCTGGCACACCGGTAGTTCTTACTCCTTTCTTATCAGGTTTCAGGTCGTCTCCATGTTGAAGTTGTTCGAGTGAGTGGAGAGATAGATGACAGGTTGGTTGGAGGGGAGGACAGTCCAGACTATTCAAATGAAAACGACACTCAGGAGAGAAAACTTGTCTGCAGGGTGAGTTCCACATAGATCCCAACCTCTGAGCAACCTTCTCTCTTTCCATCCCAAGTCTTGAAAAAGTCCCTGGTGCGTCAGTGTCTGGATGTTAGATGGCTCTTTGTAACCTTGTGCTCAGTGTTTGCTTCCAGCATGCAGCTACACAGGCAGTCCTGTCTTTAAGCTTTAAACTGTATTTGTTTCATGGCCTTAGTTAAAGTCCTGGTGTCCAGCGTTTGTCCTGAAGCACTGCTGCATGGTCTTTTCTCTCAGTATTTTGTTTCAAGAGTGACCGAAATAAAACAAGAGAACTAGATGGCTTTTGTTTCTTTCAATCTTTATGATATTTTTTACAGTCTGCAAGGTGTTCATTAAACTATATTTATCTGCATAGTCTTACCGCATAAAGTTTATTGGAACTTGCAAGATCTGTGTACTAGGATTGGGGCTACAGCGTTTAGTTCGAAGGGAGTCACAGAATCTGATAAACTGCCATTGTTCTGTGACTCATTCTTCTCAATATTTCTCTCTCGAAATATTCAGTATTATGGGAAATATACAGATGAGTTTATTATTGTTAATAAAGTCAGCAGAAAGTATTTACCAGCAGTTCTGTATAAAACTCAAGATAGGCCAAGCTACAGGTAAGAGAAGAGGGAGGCAAAAAGCACTAGAGGGAGTGGTCCCCAGCTTTGCTGGGTTCTGGATAATATGACCAATTTTGGGGGCAATTGTACTCTTTTTCATTTTTTATCCTGTCCCGTGGAGCAACATGTGCTGTGGGGCATTGTTGCAGGAAATATTTCCCTGAGGATCTTGAGTGCTGCCTTACCGTAGAAGTCTGACTAATCTGATCTTAATTTGAGAGGTGGAAAATAGAGGTTTATTAAACAGTATGGTTGATACGATGGTTTTGTGTAGATCAGAAGGTGTATTCAAAATATTTTGTTTCTCTTTGACCTTGATTTTGAAAAAGAGGGGACAGGCCACTTTTGCATTGGGGTTGGTTTTGTATTGTTCCTAGCATTGCAGAATGAGGACAAGTAGTATCTTAAAAAAAAGATTTTTCAGAATAAATGAGCCATTTTTGGTAGAAGTATGAGATTTTTACTGCGTTCGTCTTCAGTTACAATGATTTTGGTGCCTCTTATCATTATGTGACTGGTGGCATCTAGTGGTGATGTTCAGCTGATGCACTCACATTGTTGCCCCTGATGTCTACCAGTGCAGAAATTTGTATTTTGTAGAGAATTTTTGCAGTGGAACAGAATAACATAGTTCTAACAGAAGGTATTTTTAATTCTATACCTAATGAATAAGTTCTCTCCCTTCATTTCTCATCTCTTTTCTAGATTAAAATCCTTCAGGCCACAGGTTTGCCTCAGCACCTCTCCAACTTTGTGTTCTGCAAATACACATTCTGGGATCAAGTGGAGCCAGTTACTGTTGCGCCTGAGGTGGACCCCTCCTTATCTTCCATCAGCAAGGAGCCGCGGTGCATGGTCGTCTTCGATCACTGCAATGTAAATCATTTTTCTGTTTTATTAATGGAAGTGTAGGCAGACAAAGCAGGTTCATGTTTGTGTAACAGTTTTAGTTGCCTTGTTGCCCACATTTTTAATAAGAACCATTTTTAATAAGAACTTAAACATCTTCAGAGTCTGTGTAAGTTTGATTGTTCTATTCTCAGAAGGTGAAGTGGATTAATAAAGGAGATCTGTTCAGCAGACAGAATTATCTTAGAGCTTACCCACAGAATGCTGTCAAATGTGAGTGGAAGAGTGATATTCATCTGAGCACATTTGCTGGCTCTATCTGAGCTGATCACTCTATACTCTGATGTAGTGGAGAGAAATATCCCAGTCCTGGGACATGATGCCTGGTATCATGATGTAGATGTTGAAGTAAGGTCATGTAGCTTAGAACGACTATTTCTTCCCACTGACGTTTGAGCAGCTATCTGAGCGAAGGCATCTTTAACAGAGATACCTAAAATCTGCCTCGATAAAAGCTAGTCAATCACCTGAGTTCTCATCTTGTTTGTGTATCATGTATCATTACGCTGAGCAATTTATTCCACTTAACATTTGTAAAGTAGATAAAATACCTCGTGATGAGTTTTGATGTTCTGATTCTGGACATTAGAACGTGTGATTTTATGGGTTTTTTTGATCAGGACTTAGAACAGCATGTGGACATTTTTCAGCTCGATAGACATTAATCGTCAGCAAATCATGTGTCTTGGCTTTGCTTCCTGATTTTACAAACTGAGGCGACAGTTCTGCCTTTCCACTATATTGTGTCTTGAGGACCAGAGTGACTTTACTACAGCCTGTATTAAAGTTAGGACAGTAAATCTCTAAACCTAAGTTGTTGTGTAGTCATGGCCACCAACAGCTTTGTTCTTACATACAGGAAGTTTCTGTAAATATTTCAGAAGACTTCATGGAACATCTTTATGATGGTGCTTTGGCAATTGAAGTATATGGGCACAAGCAGAGTGGCGACCGCAAAAATCCAGCCCTGTGGGATTTGGGAATAATTCAAGCCAAAACACGCAGCCTTCGTGACAGGTAAATAGGGAAATAGATCCTGGGGTTAAAATTTTGGAAAGTCACTGTCTGAGGTGCCCGATTTTGAAGCAGGTTCGGGCTAAGCAGTCAGATTTTGAACTGAAAACAACTGAAGGTGTGTTTGAGACTTTATCTGTTAGACTGTTATAAATAGACTTTGTCTGTTGGAAAAGCTCTGCACGGTCTCTCAGTAGGCTTTAAAAAAGTGAAGGAGGAGAAAAGAAAGAACTATCGAGTCTAAACCATAAAGAGGTCGTTCTGACTGTACTCTGATACATTTCCTCAAGACCTGACTCCACTCTTGGCCGTGAAATATCATCGGCGTAATGCTTCCATTGGAAGAGCTGCATTGCTGATTACTTTGGATGGAGTCAATACACAACAGCGTGAAAATTCAGACTGAAAGGGGTTGATTTTTTTCTTAATTTATTGGCAGTTATTTCTCTCTTTACTTCTAGGCAAAGCTTGTGTTGAGCCCGTTGAATATTAAGCTGTACATAGGGAAGTTTAAAAGAAAAGTCAGGAAAATATGGCAAAGAAGAGGTGGAAAAAGAATGTTGTGAAGTACTGAGTTATGTTACGTAGCTGAGGAGCAGCACCTCCTTCCTGTAGTACTTCGAAGCACTACAAAAGTGGCCATTTCCAGTTCTTCCAAGAGCTTAAATAAGAGAAAAGGGACTAATGTGATGAAGTTCAGGAAGCTCAAGTGTAGTAGAATTGGGGTTTGTACTGGGATGGAGAAAAGGCTTATTTCTGATGTTTGACTAAACAGCTGTCAGTAAAATTTATAAGCACTGCACAACTCTCTACTCCAAAATGGTGCATCTGTTAAAGCGTGCCTTTGCTGCTTCAATCTGCGGTCTGAGCTAATGCCTTGGGTTTTTTCTTTCTCTTTCTTTGGAGGGAAAACTAAAAAAAAACCCAGTATTTGCCATGTTTTGCAGATGGAGTGAAGTAACCCGAAAAGTAGAACTTTGGGTTCAGATTTTAGAGCTGAATGAGAACGGAGAGTACTGCCCAGTCGAGGTGACTCCTGCCAAGGATGTGTGCACAGGAGGCATCTTCCAGCTCAGGCAGGTAAGGTGGCACATGCAGGATTTCTGCCGTGAAAAGAGCCCATGGAAAGCAAAGAAGCTTCTATTTTGTATGGTAAAGGGATGGCATCCAAGGAACTGTCAAGCTTCAGCTGACAAGAAAATGAACTCTACCCCAGCCAAACCCAGCACGTGCGTAAAGCAGACGTAAAGTGGAAGGCAGTAGAGTCGCGCTGTGTTTTGTGAAACTGCCGGAGTGTGAGAGCCCTGCAAGGTGATCAAAGGAGTACCTGTAATCTCCGTGCTGTATTCTGTTCCCTGTTCTGCGATAGCACCTGGTAGAAAGGACATCAGTCTTGACTGAACTTAATTATTTTTAAAGAGGTCCAGAGTTCCCCTTTATTTGATCTTTCTGGCCAACTACTCCTTTGTTCTCTGAATTCTACACGTATTAAATCGTTAATGCTTAACTGCGTAGTTAACATTTTTAAGTGATAAGATACTGCTGAGAGAATGCTAAGAATTAGTGAGATACAGGCTGCACCTCTGAACTCCTCAACTCCTTTGATTTTTTTTTTCCCCATGAGTTTCACTAAAGAACAGTTACTTTGCTGCACTGATAGCATCAGTGGGTAAGAATTTTCAGTCAAGGAGACCAGAGTCAGGGAAAGTTCACTGAAATTCCAGTAGCTCACCAAATTAGACTGTTTCCTCTTTTGTGAGGAAGAGATCCTACTTTCTGCCTTCAGAAGTATTAAAAATAAAATCCTATAACTATATTATAAAAACCCTCCAGAAAAGTAAACTGGGGAGTTACTGAGCAATTTTTTTTTCCTGTAAATTCCTAAATCCTGCGAAGATAAAGCCGTGTAACAGAAGGGGTAGCTCTTGAACGGTGGAGATGCAGTACTCACCACTTTGTCTTCACAAGATACATATTGCTTGCAAATGTCTGCCAGTAGAGGTCTCTCTGTCACTAAACTTTCAGCATTTTATATTCTATTTTTTCCCAAGCGTTTCAAATTGTTCTTTTGGGCAGGGGCAATCTCGACGAATTCAGGTTGAAGTGAGATCTGTACAGGAATCCGGGACCTTGCCACTGATGGAGGAATCGATATTATCTGTTGGTGTTGGCTGTGTTCAAATAAAACATGTCAAGTCACAAAAAGTACCTGAAAATTATCCGGTAAGAGCCTTGAAAATTTCCTGTCAGCGGTGGCTGTTTCCAAGACATTGTAAAAGCATAAAGTGATGTCCTGAGTTTGTTGCAATTGTGGGCAACTCCATTCATTTCAAGTTTTAATTTGGTTTCGGGTGATGTTTTTTGAACCATTTCTCAAACACGTAAAGCAATGTCAAGAAGAATTGTCAGAATTGCTTTGATGGTGGTTTTGGGGATTATTCAGGATAGTTTAAATCTAAACCACTGTCTTTCAGAAAGTGTTGTGGAAGATATTCCTCTTAATCAAAAATAATTTTCTATAGCAAAAATAGTATTTGTGAGACTACCTTTTGTTTCTCTCCTTAAAAAGCAGCACAGCCTTAACAGACCATTCAAAGATGAAAAGAAAATTCCAAGGTTTCTAAAATTCGGTGTTAGTTTGTCCAGTAGATTTTACTACAAATGTTAGACATGGCAGCAGTTCTAAGTAAGTATTCAAATGAAAATAAATCAATGGGTCATATATTGAAATAGTGTTGAATTACAAGTGTTAGAATTATGAGAGCCAGTTGTTGGTCCTTGGTATATGAAGAGGAGCCAGCAGTGTGCTCAGGTGGCCAAGAAGGCCAACAGCATCCTGGCTTGTACCAGCACTGGTGTGGCCAGCAGGAGCAGGGCAGGGATTGTCCCCCAGGACTGGGGGCACTGGGAAGGCCACACCTTGAATCCTTGGTTCAGTTTGGGCACCGCGCTCCCAGAAGGGCATTGAGGGGCAGGAGTGTGTCCAGAGGAAGGGCAACGAAGCTGGTGCAGCATAGGAGCAGTTGAGGGAGATGGCTGGGTTGAGCTTGGAGAAAAGGAGGCTCAGGGGAGACCTTCTCACTCTCCACAACTCCTTGACAGGAGGTTGGAGTGAGGTGACTGTCGGTCTCTTCTTCCCAGGAACAAGCAACAGGACGAGAGGAACCAGCCTTCAGTTGTCCCAGGGGAGGTTGAGGTTGGCTCTGAGGAACAATTTCCTGCCCGTTGGGGTTGTCCAGGGCTGTCCCAGGCTGCCCAGGACAGTGGTGGAGTCCCCATCCCTGGAGGGGTTTCCCAGCCATGTCCATGTGGTGCTGAGGGACAGGGGTTAGTGGGGACCTGGCAGTGCAGGGGGAATGGTTGGGCTTAAGGAGCTGAAAGGTCTTTTCCAACATGAACCATTCTGTGATTCCGTATGTTGGCTGTTTATCTGACAACCTCAGAAGCGCTGCACCTCATCTTTAAGTACAAGTAATATTGATCTGGGTTTTTAGGCTTTGTCTTTCTGAGATGCTTCTGTCAGTTTCTAGTGCAGTTTGACTTTTTCCCCTACAACTAAATTAAAATTTAGTCACTTCTCTGAGTTATCAAGCCAAAATCTGATGCAACAGAACAAGCAAGTCTCTCGACTTGCTTGATTAGGTGCCCTGCTTGAGACAAGGCCAACTAAATGTCAAGTAGTTTTTGGGACATTTCCCAGCTTTCCATAATGTTTACCCTGTTGACAAAGTATGATTCAGTGGTTATATGTTCCCATTTTTCGTTTAATTGGTATTGTTTTTCCTTTTGTGAGGTCTGAAGTAGTTGGGTTTTTTGTTGTCTCCTAAGCTCAGCAATGGCTTTCCTCTTGTGTGTCAGGAGCACAAAAAGGGGATTTTTTTTTTTTCCCTGCCTTTGCAGAGATCTCACTTTTCAGCAGCATTCTAGGCAGATAATAACCCTGTTACTCTTCTGCAAGTGTTTCTGCCTGCAGCTTTTTAGCTGCCCTTCCATCGCAATAGTCCCCGATACCCACGGCCTATAGAGTAAGTAAATGGTTGTTTCTCTCCTTCTCCTGAATGGAGCAAGTTTCTTAAGAGACTCTTCTCTCCTAAGACAGAATGAGGGTCTAGAGAGCAAGTCTTAAGAGGAGCGGTTGAGGGAACTGGGGTTGTTTAGTCTAGAGAAAAGGAGGCTCAGGGAGGACCTCATCACTCTCTACAACTCCCTGGGGAGGAGCTTGTAACAAGGTGGAGGTTGGTCTCTTCTCCCATCTAACAAGTATAGGAGAGGAGGAAATGGCCTCAAGTTGTTCCAGGGGAGATTTAGGTTGATATTAGGAAAAATGTGTTTACAAAGAGGTTTGCACTGCCCAGGCTGCCCACAGAGGAGGTGGAGTCCCCGTCCCTGGAGGTGTTTAGAAGACGTGCAGATGTGGCACTGAGGGACATGGTTTAGGGACCCTGGCAGTGCAGGGTGAACAGTTGGACTTGATCTTAAAGGTCTCTTCCAACCAGATGATTCTGTGTTTGATTCTTGCAAATTTTACTCGAAAGCTATTCCACACCCACAACATGCACATGCTCCGTTTAGCTGTTTCATAAGGTGGCAAGTCCCAGGTGGGCACCCTCTCTGTCTCACTGTTTCTTCCCCAGTGAATTTCTGATCTGTTGACCAGTTTCAGTTGTGTCTGACAGAGCTGGCAATCCACAAAACAGTATGTTCTTTCAAGAAAAGAGACTTAAGTGAGAGAGATGAGTGAATTGTGTCTGACACTGATAACCCACGTGGGAAAGGGCTATTGAAAACCATGTTTTATTAGTCCCGTTGCTTACAGTAGCCTCCTGACTTGAGCACCTGGATTTTTATTCCCTTTATTACCCTTTCTCTGTCTCAAGTAAATCAGTATCTATGGAGTGTGAAAGATTTTCTCAAGGCCTTAAACTAAGGAAACGCCTCTTCTGTATGGGTTTTTAATTTTAGCTTAGCTAAGTTTTTGCTCTGATCATTAAGATACAAAAGTAGACTCCAGTGGCTTGTTACTACTTAAATAGGTAGGTCATAACTCAGTGAGGACTGGAGTCCTCGTTGTTTTTCCACTCACTCTGCAGGAGTGGCACAGTGTGCTTACGCTCGTTGCAGGTGGCTCAGGTTGTGATGAATGTCAAGAATAAAAGGAGACGTCTGCCATCAGAAAATAATGGAAATAAAAATGTCGGAAGGTCTGCATCGCGACTGCTGGTGTGGCAGACAGAGCTGCTCTGACTCCCTAACAACTGTCTTAGACGTTCACAATTTTTCTCCTCTAAATGCTACAGCAAGCAATTCCTTTTTGCCAGACTTTGATTTTTCAGTTCTTTCTGTAAGGTTTATGCTTAACTCTTAGAGGCAGAACAGCACGGTTTTCTTCGCTCTCCAGGATCACCAGGTTTCAGGTTGTTTCACTACAACTCGTATTTCTTTCTTAGGGCAGTTTAAGTATTCCACTGGCTTCCAATTATGAAGACTTCTAATAGCTGCATAATTTCTGTTAAATTTATCCATTTTAATTTTTGGCTTGTTCTAGTTTGTGTTTAGACAAGCTGATAGCAGCAGATCTTTGGGATGTCAGTGTGTTTTAATTCTAGGATCATACCATTGCAAAGTTCAGGCTTTTAAATGAGACTGCTTATAATGCTTGAAATAGTTACACCTTCTGTGTTTCCTGCTATCAAAAAAATTTAATGGCTTATTTTGCATGTTTTGGGCTAGGAAGAAGAGGACGAAATGGACAGTTATCAGGTAAAAAATTTTAATTCTCTTTGTTTTAGAAATGCGGACATTTTCGTATTAAAACAGGTTAGAGAACGGTCAGCATTTCATCTTTGCTGTACTGGTTGGGTATGTAGAGAGCCCGTCTTCTGAAGAGACTAAAAGCTGATCTTAAAGGTCTGAAGAATCACATGGCTTGTTATGTTACACAGCGTGTGGTGAATTCGGGAGGTGACAAGGAGAGGACAAAGTGCCTTAATGTGTATTTAAAAAACAAGATTCAATTGCTTTTTGGTTTGGGGGGAAGGAGTCTTCCTGGTGAACCATGGTTAGATTGAGGTTGTCCTCATTAAGAACAGGAATAGTCATGGCAGCGTCGAAAGATGCAGCCAAAATACTTGATGCAGCCAAAATACTTGATGCTGTTTCATATTATGAAGGTGCTATGTGTAGGAGAGCTGGAGTATGCTGCGTGGTCATCAACCCTTGGGCAAGTGAGTGGGATTCTGTTCCTGGAGCCCTAAGACAGCAGTAATAAAACGTCTGAAATCAGCACACGATTTTTTTTTTTTACGTATAATATCACAGTAACATGAGCCTTAAGGGCAACTGATGAAGTACAATATCTGTGACAAATTTTTCATCTTCTTGTGAATAACTTGAACAAAAGCACATCGTTGTCATTATGGATCTCAACTTTGTATAACGCGAGCAACGAGAGATTTAAATTTAATGCTCTGACAGACTCCAGCATACTTGTAGGGGGCTGTGGGTGAATGATACAAGTGTAGTTTATAGTCTTGCATCCAGCCATTTTTCTTGACAAAGTAGTTGTTACAGTTTGATGCGGAATGAATCTGAACTGCTATTGACATAAAAGAGGCTTGCCTGAAGGCATCCCAGAGCTGATAGCTCATCTTTGTGGCACCAAAATGCTGCATGTAGAGTATCATTCATCTCTGAACATTTCTACACCAGAGACAAATGACCTGAATGTTCTTAAGGATACTGAGGTGGGGTTTTTTTGAAGGACATGAGCACCTAAAAAATATTTTAAAAAACTCAGTTGCAAAAGCCCCAACTAGGGACAGTGGTGTGATGCAGGGCAGGGATGGAATTCCTAATATGAGGCTGCTAAATGCTGGGTGTGCATGGTGAGTGACGGATGAGGACTTGGGTACGCAGCTTTGCCACAAGGTAGTGGTTAGTGAGTTTTAGACTAGTCTGGGGGCAAAGAAGATACTAAATTGAAGTTTGTTCAGCTAGGTAGTACAGAGTAAGAGCTAGAGAAAGAGATGCCTCAGGCTGGCAAGGAAAAGAACTTCAAATAAGATGTGGAAAGGTAAGGATTTGGACCTGTGGAGAAAGACTTAGAGAACTGGGGTTGTTCAGCCTCAAGGAGAAAATGCTCAAGTGGGACCTTGTCAATGTATGTAAACGGGAAAGGCTAAAGAAGGCAGAGCCAGGCTCTTCTCAGTGGTATCCAGTGAACGGACAAGAGGCAGTGAGTCTCCATATAAGGTGATGGCCAAACACCAGAACAGGTTGCCTGGTGAGGTTGTGAAGTTTTCATCCTTGGAGATACTCAAATCCCAGCTGGATGTAGCCCTGAAGAAACTGCTGTGGTTGACCCTGCACTGGGCACAGTTCAGGGTTGGACTAGACAATCCCCCAGCCTCAGCTAGTCTGTGTTTCTGTTGAAGCTGTCCTGTGCGAGAGAAAATAGAGGATTGCTGAGTGATTCGTTGGAGGTCTGCTCTGTCTTTCTTATCTGGTTCTTGGGTACAGGATGGGCAGACAGGTTGAGGAAATGTGTACGCCACAAATAGGAAACTGTGGCTTTCCTGGGTCAATATTTAACGTGATTACTTTCTCCTTCTCGCAGGATAGGGATTTGGAGAGGCTCCGTCGGAAATGGCTGTGTGCCTTAACAAAGCGTCAGGAGTACCTTGATCAGCAACTGCAAAAACTCGTTGGGAAGCCTGGTAAGCAAAATACTGTCAAGGTAATGATAGCGATAGGTTGAAGGGATCACGCATGCACACTTTCTATCTTAATATATTTTAAAATTTAGAAAAGAAGTTAATGGAGAGTTGGATCTCTGAACTCCCCAGGAGTTTGCTTTTAGTGAAACCGAAGTTAGAGAGGCCTATATGAAGTTGTTCATTGTTCTTGTATACTGTGTATTTCTTCTTTGTGTGCTGAATTTCTGCGCAGAGTGAGGTTTTCTTCTGTTACGGGTGGTGTAAGATTGTTGCCACTTGATAAAGGCACTGAGTAAGAAATGATGTCTGTTGTCCTGACCGACGTCCTGCTTCTCCAGATAAAACAGAAGATGATGCAGATCGGGAGGCGCAGCTCTTAGAGATGAGGCTGACACTCACTGAAGAGAGGAACGCTGTGATGGTTCCTTCTGCTGGCAGCGGGATCCCTGGAGCTCCGGCGGAGTGGTACGAACACACATTGCCATACGCCAGAACAAATGTGAAAATGTTGCATGGCCTGTGCCTGGCTTGGGTTGTTGCCATTTTTTGCTTTCCTTAATCTGGCCTCTGAACACTGCATGAGCAAAGCTGTTAAAATTAGGCCTCTTGCTTAAATTATTTTATTAGGCTGTGTATCTGAAATCCAGAAATGCTATTTAGTAAACTATACTGTGATCGATCCGAGTGTAATTATGGCCTTCTGAAAAAACAGAATCAATATTTATTACCACTGCACTTACCATTTAAAAAAATTAGCTAATATGTTAATTACCTAGTTCATTCACTTAAAAGGCTGCTTGGTCGTAATAAAACTGCATCTACAGGAGCATTTTGTTGCGCTCCTGGTTTAAGGACCAAGTCTGTTTAGCCAGTAAGTGTTCCCTGTAATTTTGTAAACATTAAAAATAATAAACTATGCCAGACTGAGATTGCTGTAGTGTAGCAGCTCTAACAACTGCAGATAAGGAAGAAAGGTGGTTTCACTTCAAACCTCTTCAGCTGCTTTCAACTTTCTGAAAAATTTTTCTGAGCAAACCTCTAACAGTATTTATTGATGGAATCAGGCATCATGGAGTTTTAAGCAGAGGTTTGTTAAAGTTAGTACTTCTGAAACATAAAAATGGCAAATGCTTGTTGGAAACATGTCAACGTTCACATCAAAGTGCTTGACTGGGTTTGAAAACAGGGGAGCTGCAGGCAACTTACTTGAGGAGGCATCTGTTTTGAACACATTTGCATCAGAGGAGATGTTTAGTATGGTTCAAGCACTCTATATATTACGTAAGACTCCAGCCTGCTCTTGTTCACCATGAAGTTCGTCAGGTCCTAGTTTGTCATGAGATGTTAGTTTAAAGACTTTGACTCTGGGTTTTCTGATTGTCTGCTGTCTTCAGTGCCATTGCTATTGCAGAGGGGTTTGCATTTAGTAAACGTGTGTGTCAGACTGAATAAACTTAATTTTGCTATTAGCATTTTAGAGGTCAGAGAATATAATACTTCTGAGAGAGCTGGTATAAATTTAGTTGAGTGTCCTGGAATCTGCAACATTAAAATCAAGATGTTTGCCAAGGTTATCAATGGTCTGGCTTGAAACTGTGGTTGTATCATAAGGTATGTGTGCTGGGTCAATCTGTGTCACTTTAAATGCCGCCATTGTCCCTGCCTTCCATTTTAGGACTCCTGTGCCTGGGATGGAAACTCACATTCCCGTTATTTTCCTTGACTTGAATGGTAAGTGGTTCTTAAAATGGCAGAGTATACTTTGAAACAAGCTTTGTGCACCAATGGCATTGTAGAATTTAAACAAGCTAATGAAGTGAAGAAATGCCTGGAATGGCAAGTAAATTAATTTGAGAATGCAGCTTTTTTACAGAAACCTTGTTTAATGGTTCAAAGTACACGGCATTATATATGGAAGGAGCCACAGGTTTTAATATCCCAATGTTTTGCAGATGTTTAATAAGTGAAATCGAAATAGTAAAATGAGTACACCTAAGGGAGCGAGAGCAAAAACCTCTGGAAAGAAAAAACTATTATTGGGAATGTGCTTTTTGAGGTCTCACAAGGTTATAGTACTGATGCTATATCCTGTAATTACTGATGACTGCTCTGGAAAGAAAAAACTATTATTGAGAATGTGCTTTTTGAAGTCTCACAAGGTTATAGTACTGATGCTATATCCTGTAATTACTGATGACTTCGAAGAAAATGTGAAGTCACTGGTAGTAACAACTGCTTAGGATAAGCTCAGGTTAGTTTTACAGAGTGTGATCTTATGTTTTTGCTTAAACAATGTGTGTTTCCATACGTCCAGATAGAAGATCCAATTCAAACAATGTGTTTGTCAAATACTTCTACAAAAAAGCTGGTAAAGCTGCAACCCTGATGTAGTCCAGGGAGCCCACAGTGCCAAACCAGTTGAAAAAACCCTTGTTAAGATGTTTAGAAGAGGGTCAACACTTGGATTAGAACCATCGGGTGAGAGTGAGGAGGTGGGGAGGTCTTTGCTGCGACGCTGTTTGCAGTTCTGGTTTGTTCACCTCGAAAAGTGTGTAGATATATCAGATGGCTTCACAGAGGAGCTAGTTAATCATTCATTCATGGTGAGGGGCTTGAGCTAGAACAGGTTGAGCTTTTTCTCAAAACCCAGATTACGGGTTTCCTTAATCGTGATCTAAAAATTCTGTATTTTCACTTGTTCCACCAGCAGCTTATCTTTAATTGAAAATAAACCCCACACCGACTAATGCCAGATGAGCAATGGACTTGGTGGGATTGAGCTATAGCACTGCAAATATACCTGTGGGGCAAGGAGGGGATCTTTACGGCTGGGGGAAGTTCCCACACAGTAGAAGACACACTTGAGAGCATCCCCAAATCTTTCTGTACAGAAATGGGATTCTTTCTGGAGTGGAGCAATGCGAGGAGCTTTTCTTTTGTCGGTAGAGTAAGTAGCCAAGCTGTGGGGTCCAGCTTGGCTACTTGGTTTCCAAGTGATGGAAATGTGACTTCGTGACTTGCCAGGTGTTTCCCAAAAGGTTAATTGCTTTGTGTCTCCTCACCTTCTGCATCCCTTTTGTTTCTAGCTGACGATTTCAGTTCCCAAGATAACCTCGATGACCCGGAAGCGGGTGGGTGGGATGCTACTCTTGTTGCAGAAGAGGAGGAGGAATTCTTTGAATTGCAGATTGTGAAGCATCATGCCAATGAAGTAAGCAGAGATGGCAACCAATATATCTAGTTTAGGAGTCTTTTAATTGTTCTCTGTATATTCGGATGTGAAAATAATGCATCAAGGACAGCACACAAAGGATGCAACACTTGCTTCTAATACGGCTGGCTTGATGTTTTCAAGAAATATTTGCTAGCAGTAGAACCATGATTTGAGAAATAATAAAACTCAAGAATCTTCCTTGGTCTAAATCCAAGTATTATAAAAGCTTGAGATTCCGAGTTTCTGTTTAAAAACCAAACCAAACCAAAACCCCTGAGCAAATTTGGAGTAGGGAAGCCCCCAGCTGAAAAAACAGACGTTCTTAGCTGTTGCTATGGTTGACATACCTCGGCATTGTGGCACTCGTTATACTCCATTTTGCCAGATAGCTCATGGTTTTACAACTTATTCATTTATGATGTTGGCTATTAGGTTTAGAATCTCTGATTTTTTTTTTACCTTAAAATTTTGCTCCTTACTCTGAAACTTATTTCTGTTTGTGTTTTTAGACGAGCTTAATTCCTGATGGTTTTGATACGGGTTTTTGTTCTGTGTTGTTTTTAAAGCCTGGAAAGATGGCTACCAGGTTGTTTCTCGTTTGGCTTGAAGATAAACCTTTTACATCTTCACTAATACTTATATTTTAACACTCAGGAAGAGAAATTCCAGCTTTTGCTGCATTGCTAGAAATGTTTCAGCAAAGATATCTCTCAAATACAGCCAGGAGAGTTCCTGTGGTGTGATGAAAGATTTTCACTGCAATCTCTGTTGCTCTCTGGTTTATCTTAATAAATTAGACCAAATGGTCCCCTAGTTCTGCATATTTTATAATTTATTTGCAATGATCCTGGGTATTCAAAGACCTTTTTTCAAGAGGAAATGTTCCAGCGTTTGAGCAAGTTGGCATTTTTAATCCCAACGTCTTCATTTGGCAAACTAATCTTGATTTTTAAATGGCCTCTTCTAAAGTGCAGGGATTTTTCTTCATAGGGAGTGAAATGGAGAACCTGACTCTCAAAATTTATGTATTATGTATTTTTGATAATTATGCTTAATTAATTACAGTTAATTATACACCTAATTATGCTTATTAGAGGATACATTTTTTTCCTTTGCAGGTGAAAGCAGAAGCCTCATGGGACTCCACAGTCCACGACTG
The DNA here is from genome assembly GCF_000710305.1 of Buceros rhinoceros silvestris. Taxonomy (NCBI): domain Eukaryota; kingdom Metazoa; phylum Chordata; class Aves; order Bucerotiformes; family Bucerotidae; genus Buceros; species Buceros rhinoceros. The sequence continues at coordinate 92,587 of NW_010395955.1, forward strand.
CATCCAGCTCAGCAAAGGCACAGCGGCAGATGAAAGGGTCTACCTCATCGTGAGAGCCACCGTCCAGCTCAGCCATCCGGCGGAAATGCAATTAGTGTTACGCAAGCGCATTTGTGTCAACGTGTATGGCAGACAGGTAGATCTTCTGCAGTCCTTCACACTTTTCCTACACCTTGTGTTTATCATGGCTTGAAGAGGGGAAGGCTGTGATTTGTGCAATATGCTGCTGCTACCATTTTGTTGTATCTACCTGTACCTCTGCCTGAGTGGGAGCACCATGTCGATGGCATGTGTCGAGACTTTAAGCTGCCAAGTAATTTTAATAGTATTTTTTATATCGTGGATGGTGATACAGCTTTTTTTAAAGGCTCAGTGGCGTGGTCTAAGAAATTTGGTATTATTTGTATTAACTACTAAGTGTTTTATCCTCAACCACAGGAAAAAGTAGAAGGAGTTAATTTCTCATGAGCTTGGAATTCATGTTGTGTGAAAACTGCATCAGAACAAACTTGTGTGTTTCCCTGCTCCTCTACAACTACCTGAAGGGAGATTGGACTCTTCTCCCGTCTAACAAGTGACAGGACGAGAGGAAATGGCCTTTAGTTGCGCCAGGGAAGATCTTGCTTAGATAACATGGAAAACTCCTTTACAGAGAGGGTTGTGAAGCATTGGAACAGGCTGCCCAGGGCAGTGGTGGAGTCCCCATCCCTGGAGGGTTTAACAGATGTGTCGATGTGGTGCTGAGGGACATGGTTTAGGGACCCTGGCAGTGCAGGGTGAACGGTTGGACTCTATGGTCTTAAAGGTCTCTTCCAACCAGATGATTCTGTGATTCTGTAGTATGTTCACATGCTGTAGTAGCACAGTGCCACTAACCATTTCTATTTATGCACCCAGATATTTAGAGATAAACTAGCGGTAGTTTGAGCAGAGGTTCCCCTGGTGTAATTTGTCAAAGCTAGTCACTCTTGGTCTTTTACGTTTTCCAGTTGGCTTGTGCTCTTACAAAGTGTAGGTGAGAGCAGAATGTCAGATAAATGGAAAGCAGAAGGTTGTCATTCCCTTTGCACCATCACATCCTGAAAAATACTTAGTTCTTGAGAAAAACGGTGAGGGAGAGTTAGTTCAGCGTTGTCTCAGAATCTGGTTTCCCTGAGCAGTGATAATGACAAAGCAGAAAGCCTGAATTGTTATTCTGGTTGCACATCTATAGTTAAGATCTGAAGCAAGAGCAGAGGAGGTGTGGTCCACCCAGAAACCCTGTCGGCAACTCTCAACTGCTTTCAGTGCTGGGAATAGAAGAACTGCAGTTCTTGGGGCTTCGATCGAGGAAAAGCTTTTTCTCAGAGAGGGAACAGTGAGGTTTTTGTCACGGAGGACGGAGGAGTGAATTCATTAGAAAAACTGAGCTTGCCAATAATTACAATTGTGTCAAGTCCTCATCAATTCCATTTTCTACAGATTTAGTCGATGATGTTTTTTGCTTTAATTCGACATGGAATCTTTGGCTTTCTTGCTAGGTTTCTAAAAACCCTTGTCAATAACCTTCTCCGGGTGTTCGTCTCAGCAGCATCTTTGAATGACTCATCTCTGCATTAATTCAACAGTCCAGTTCTTAACCCTGCAAGGCGCCAAGTCAGCATAAACAATGACCATGCCCCTTAAATCATTCTTCATAACGATCTCTTTGGTCAAGAATTTAATGTCTGTACTTGTCAATATTCAAGACCAGTCACCTAGGGCTCTATAAAAAAAGAAAACACCTCTAGAACAAGCAAGTGCTTTGTGTGCTGGTTAAGCGGTCACCTTGCAGTGGAGGAAGTTAATCCTTTCTCTGTATCTAAAATATAGACAAGCAAATCATTCGTCTCAAAGTTAATATCTTTGACTCTTACATATTTATTGCCTACTCTTTGGTGTTTGTGTACTAGATTTATTTCAGTCAAAATATGTTCAACTATGTTCTTCTTCAAGCAAGAAATATTTTCCTTTTTTTGTTTTTTTTTTGCCTCCCCACAGGGTTTTGCACAGAGTTTCCTCCGCAGAATGTCTCAGCGAAGTTCCATTCCTGGCTGCGGTGTCACTTTTGAGATAGTCTCAAATATTCCTGAGGTGAATAAGAAATCAGAGTACCTGAAACGGGCTAAGAACCTCCAAGTTTCTGATTTTCCCCTTATTTTGAGCATGCTGGCTCTCGCTGCTGCAAGCATCACCTATGGTTCTTACAAAAGATTAAGCATATTCCCTTACATGCTGTGACTTAGCAGCAACCTATGTCTTATCTGTGTCGCTGTGTGTTTTGTTGAGTGAGCATCTATTTGCTCCTTGAGGAAACATTTTAAAGAGAAAGAAAAAGGGAGAGTGCAGATGGGTACGTGAAGCGCCTAATGTAGGGATCATGAAAGTATGTACAAAATAACAAAGTGACTTTTTCTAAGTAATGTCTTTATGCAGCTCTTGATTCCTGAGCATGTTCGTAGTTGGATGCTGATCCTTTCCTCCCAAACAGAGGCTCTATCAGAGCACTTGTAAAAACATTAACACATGAAGAGCCCAAAGTCTGATTGCTGCCTGCCTCTGCCTTTTATGTTCTGCTCTGTTTAGCACTCTAAAATGTTTCTCAAGCAATGTTCTGTTTTTTTCTTGCAAATCACTGGGAATCTTGTTTTCCTTGCAGGACAGGTAATGTCCTGAACGTGTTTGGGCACTTTTTAATTACAAAATACTGAATGCAGCCCTTTTGCTAATCAGTGGCAATGTCTCACTGTAGAGTCTCAAAAACAACCCCCAAAAGAGCAGTAACAACGTACAGCTTGAGATGTCTGTGACAGTGGTAGGAGTACCCATGCAGCCGGCATGGCATGAGTTCCTGCAGTGTAACGAAGCTTATATTCAGCAATCTCAGAAAACCCATCTGAATCTGCCCCTGAGCTTAAGGGAAAATGATGTTGAATCTGTCCTGTGTGTTTTAAAATGCCTTTTCATTCCCAGGACTGATGTGGGAGATTTTTATTTTCATTTCAAAGGATGTGATTTCTTTTTGTTTTCCTAGGATGCTCAAGGAGCTGAAGAGAGGGAGGCACTAGCCAGAATGGCAGCAAACGTTGAAGATGCAGCTTCAGCTGACTCTGAAGCCTATATTGAGAAGTACTTGCGGAGCGTACTGGCTGTGGAGAACATTCTCACCTTGGATCGTCTGCGCCAGGTCTGGTTTGAAGGCTGTACAGACAGCAGAGAATACACTTACTGAGAGTAGTGTATGGTGATGCAAATGTTCTCAGCAGAAAAGGACCTGGGGCTGCTGGTTGACAGCCAACTGAAGATGAGACAGTAGTGTGTCCGGGTGGCCAAGAAGGCCAACACCATCCTGGCTTGTACCAGCACTGGTGTGGCCAGCAGGAGTAGGGGAGTGATTGATTGTCCCCCTGTACTCAGCACTGATGAGGCCATACCTTGAACACTGTGTCCGGTTTTGGGCCCCTCACTTCCAGAAGGACACTGAAGTGCTTCAGCATGTTCAGAGAAGGACAACAAAGCTGATGCAGGGTCTAGAGAACAAGTCTTATGAGGAGCAGCTGCAGGACCTTGGGTTGTTTAGCCAGGAGAAAAAGAGGCTGAGGGGAGACCTTCTCACTCTCTACAACTACCTGAAACGAGGTTATAGCAAGGTAGGGCTTGATTTCTTCTCCCATGTAACAAGTGACAGGACTAGAGGGAATGGCCTCAAGTTGCACCAGAGCGGGGTTTAGGTTGGATATTAGGAAGAATTTCATTACAGAGAGGTTTGTGAAGCATTGGAACAGTCTGCCCAGGGAGGTGGTAGAGTCCCCATTCCTGCAAATGTGTAAAGACGTGTAGATATGGCACTGAGGGTCTTGGTTTAGGGACCCTGGCAGTGCAGCGTGAACGGTTGGACTCTATGGTCTTACAGGTCTCTTCCAACCAGATGATTCTGTAATGCTGTGATTCTCACAAGTGCATACAGCAGCTAACAAGCCAAAACCACCACTTCAGCACATACCTCAGCCTTATAAAGTGTGTGCATGGCAAACATCCAAAGACACAGAAACGTTCTCACTCATCTACCTGCAGTACAGATGGATGGGACCAGGGGCTTTATATTAAATGCACTATTATGGGATCCTTGGTTTGTTTTTAAGATACTAATTATGGTTCGAAAAAAGTAGTTGTGGGGCATTAGCTTTTGCTCTCTGAGCTTGGGCTTCAGTAGTAGTTTCCGAAGTTGCTAGCAGAATTCTTGTCATTTTGTCCATATTCTACCTCAGAGTAACCAAACTCTTTCTGTCAGTAAAGATGACATTGATTGGGTTAATCTTAACTACTGTAACCTGATCTGTTTACCGGGAAAAATATGGAAGAGAGAAACATTTATTGAAAATTGTTCTTCTGGATATAAATTATGCAAGCACAAAAGAAAGTTATGCAAAAAAAGGTGGAGTACATGCCTGCCCGCTATAAATTAATGGTGAAGTATGATGCACTCAAGTATTGAGAACAAGTTCCCTGTCATAACCAATTAGTTTAAAGGATTAAAATAGGAGCTCAGCTAGGAAAATGAGTCGTAGTCTTACCATCTGTAACAGTCATCTCCTAGAATCAGAACTAGCTGTAAAATCTTGCCTATGCCAGTCAGCCATATCCTAGATGGTAAAGTTCATCCACTCTTCTAGCCAGGTTAGGTGCAAGTTTTAGACTGAGCTGACTTTGCAGAGAGGAGCATATGCAATGCTTAGAAACATTCTTCATGTATAGACAAAACTTGGATCCTTGCAAAACAGCCATATTCTCTTCATTTTGCTTCTCTGTGCTTGGCAGGAAGTTGCTGTAAAAGAGCAGCTAATGGGCAAAGGAAAGCTCTATCGCAGGAGCCTGAGCTCTCCCAATGTGAATCGGGTGAGTATTCCCCGCTGGCATCGGCAGCGTATAAAGTGCAGCAAGTCCAGTCTTTCAATATCAGGTCCCTAGGATGCCAGAGTCAAGGAGTATAGCAATAAATTTCCTTCTGCCAGACCTTTCTGTTCATCTGTGCTATTTGTGAGTGTGTAAATCCCAAAGTGGAGACAAAATCTGCACATACTCATGTTTCATCATACAGGCTAGTGTGCTTGAAAGCACCTCCATACACCCAGACTATCTCAAAAAGCAATGTAAAAAGAACTGTGGGGTTTTTTTTTTCTTTCTGAGCACCAGAGGTTTTTTCATTTAGTTATCAAGTTGAAGACTTTGTTTTCTTTTTCTTTAGAAGATTTGAAAGCAAGTTACAAGTATTTACTGAATTTAAAGTTTGTAGCAGTGGTGTGCATCAGAAAGATGAGACCGCTGTTGCCCAAAACTGGGAAAGAAATCCTTTGATAGAACTTGTAATCAAACTTGTCAAATTCTGGCCTCTTCCCAGTCAATAACTGGGATTCTGCCTTTCATCTCTTGGATTTCCGTTCTGCTTTAAACGTAGAATTCTTTCTTTTCATCCTTCCTTGTGGTTATCAAGAGGCATATTTATCAGTTAAGTTTTTTGTTAAGAAATAATTTTGCTTGTCTTACCTATTTCAGCTTTCTGCAAGCCGCCAAGATTTAGCACCCCCTTATAACCTGATCAGTAACCGGGTAAGTGTCTGAAGGTCTCCTGGGAAATCTGTAGAAAAAGGTAGCTCCAGTGACTACGCTGTACCAATGACAGGGGTCCAAGTGGGAAATCTCTGACCTTCAAAGGGAAACCAGCAGTTTTAGTCTTGTGGTGGGTGATAATGCAACCCATTACACTCCTTAAAAACAACGGTATACATCAAAAGTATTTCTTTAAAAAGTGAAAGATTCAATTTAACCTTATTTTCCACATCCTAGATAAACTGAAGGGTCTTCTCCTGATAGATATTCTGCCCAGCAAGCATGTAGTCATTTTAAAAAGGAGAATCTCCTGGTGACAAGGCATTTTAATGCATAATGCAGTCGCACAGAATAATAGAATTTTGATGTAGTGCTCTGGTATTGGTTGCTAAATCTGCTACATCTGATCCATGTAGAGAATGCTAAAATATGTGCAGGTGATAAAGTGCTTTTAGCAACTTCTCTTTAGAGAGAACTGTGGGGTGTTTCAATATTGTAGGGGTTTAAAGTAAAAATTAAAGACCAGAGTTCATAATGATTTCTGTTTTTTCTCCTCCCTTCCCCTCAATGATTTCTCTCATTGCATGTTTCAGAGTCTAAAGACCCCAGCAGAGGTAATGCATTAGGTCCACCTAATGAGTGGGATAATACTTTTATCTCACTATAAAGTTTATTTTGCTCTCTTACACGCTTTTACTTCCTGCTTTGAAGATGCTGCTGGTGGTGTTTCATTTGCATAGCACACAGCAAATGAGTTTTTCCATTGAAAAGCCTATCATTAGTGCAGGGCAGAACTGGGACACGAGAGAAGTCTCTCCTCCTTGGGCGTGTCTTATGGTTTGTGACAGAGCTATAGCTATTTAATGCCATTTCTCGCAGTTCTTTGGACAAGGTGAAGCTATTTCAGAAACAGCCCCATCTCAGCTGAAAAAACCCCAAAAGCTAGATATGAAAGCAAGAAAATATATGCCATGTGTGTGCATTAGCCTGGAGGTGAGATAAACGTTGAGAGCTTCCTCCGAATCTTTCTCAGGCTTTATGGCTTCAGATAGTTCAGTGTTAACATAACGACTCTTGATTTCTACAAAAGAATGATTTAAAATTAATACTGGGCCAATGGAAAACATGTTTATCTTTAGTATCATGTTAGCACTCTCAGAGGAATGGCTGTTTGTCTCCTTAGTTTCACGAAGCTTTGGTTGACCAGAGTTTAATGGTAGTGGTTTGCATGGGGTGTTGCAGCTCTTCACTGTGGTTGATGTAGCCGCTGAAAAACACGCTGTAGTACCGTAACGCAGAGCTGGGATTGTAGCTTACCTCCTTGCTTGCAGCGCACTTCGCTTCAAGGCACTTGTTCCTCAGAACAAGGAGGGTGCAGCCACCCCTGTTAGAAAGATCTGGTTTCCAATGATTCTCTGGTTCCGTTTCCACAGGGAGAGGAACGAAAGCTTTTGTAATCACAGTGAAATGTTAAACAAATTCTTACATGTTGCTACAGCACACAGACATCCTAAAGCCCGGTGGAGAGATCGCTTCTATCTGTTCTAGCATAACAGATCTGAAAATGAGGACTTCCAGCTGAGTTAGATGCCTTTTTCACTTGCAGAGAAATTTAGTGAAAAAAAAGTCTTCTCCAGCAGCCATAAATTGGTGTTTTACGAGGATTTTTTGTTTACAAGTTTTGTTTACAAGTGACTACAATAAGTTAATCTCAAACAAGTGGTTTATTATCTCATAGAAACATGGCTCGCAGGATAGTAATGGTGTCCTGAACTGGGTGCAGAACTGATTGGTCAGGCCTGGGTACTCCAGTATTAGTGAAAGCCCTCGAATAATTTCAGAATATCCCTCTCCTTAACTTGTATTCCATTACTTCATTTTTCTGTCTAATTTTAACATTATTATTCCTTGCATTTCTGCTGTTTTTACTGTGGAATTTTATTTTTGTGGAAAAGGCTCTTGAGTCTCGTTCCTCTGTGTAAAGCACCATTCATACTGGTAAAGTTATGGATGTGGACTGGACACTGCTTCATTCTTCGGCTCTGTGAATACCCAGGAGTCATCCCCCTGTAAACAAGAATATTAAATTAGAATAAGAAGTAGAAATGGTATTGGTGCAACTGAAACGGTTGGACTCAATGATCTTAAAGGTCTTCTCCAACCTGAATGACTCTATGTAAACAGGCAGAGCAGAAGTTACCAGAATTAGGACCCAGATTCATTTTGCAGCTGTCGTTGAATCTTTGTTACTGCAAGTGTGGATGGATGGTCACAGTCCCATTAAGAGCTGGAAAAGCCGTTCTTGGGCCCGGAGCAGGGAGGTGGGTTTGGCACATTTTGAAAAAACAGTAAAGATATCTGTGGGTACTGATACCATGGAGAGCTTCCAAAGAGCAGGATGACTCTCATGCTGAGATATGCATCCATGTGGAATATTGCAGTCACCATTGGGATTTTTTTAATAATAACACATAAGATTAAGCTACCCCACTGGCTGAGAAGGCAAGGAGATGCCTCCTAAATTTACTTCAGAAGACAGACTTACGGACTGTTTCCTGGTAGGTTAACAGGACTGCACTTGGTCTCACCTCTAAGTTATATCTGCTCGCTTAAATGAGAAAAAGGCAATTTTTCCTCCTGTTATCACTACAGATACAGTTACAGGAGAGCAAGATGAGTTTTATTGCATCTTGCCCATCAGCACATGTCAGGTGGTGCAGGAGTACAGAGTCTCTTACTAGCAATAGGAGATACGGAGCTGAATTTTTACGTTCTAAGGTGTTTGCATTGGTAGTTTAACAATTCAGTTCCCTTAAACTGGACGAATCAGATGCACAAAGGATGGAAGCCACCTCTGACTTGTTCTAAAGTTCTTCTTCAAACTGTAATAGCACATCGATGAAAAATTTTGTGAGTTCTTAAAATACCTTCTGTCTTCAACAGTCATCCTTCCTTTCTCAGACATCCCAATAGTTTGTAGCTCTAAAGCTTTGTATCCAAAAGCCAAGTAAGAAAAGGTTGTGCCACTTAACCTACAGGTTTTACTGGGAACCAGAGTTTTTTTCACCAAATTGGTACCATGTAGATCAATTTGAATAATCTTGCTGTTCATGAGAACAAGTGCCTTTTGTCCCAGCTGTGTGCTTATATTTAAGTGCTACGTGGTCTCCTTTTTCCTAAGCCTTTTCTGAACCACTAAAATAGTAAAACACAAGAACTATTCATTTCTCCTACCCAGTGGCAGCATTTTAATGGTCTGTCAACTTCAAGAAAAGAATTGTCATCAGGTAAAGCTTACGGATGACTTAGGTAGTGATCACCCATATTTGCGCTAAAGGTTTTGTGCGTGTCGGTGCTGACCTGAAGTAAATTCCTTGGTCTTTTTCACGGAGGGTATGTGAAAGAAAGGAAGGCAGAGGCGAAGAAGGAGAAAGCATTATAGAAATAAAACAATTTATAAGCAGCTCTGTATCAAAATACATCAAGGGACATGCATTCTTCCGGTGGCTATTTTTGATTTGTTAAATTAAGTCACTTGACCTCTGTTTGGTCACTTGGCAGAGACCAAATATATTCATGAAATGATGGCTCCTCTGGGCAAGTGATTTACAAGCTTCCTTCCTTTCTCTCACCACCCTTCTTGATAGAGGAAAGATTCACAGCACTTAAATAATCCCAATTGCTTAGACTTAAAGTTGAAGTGTTTCAGTTAGCGAGGGCACAAAGCAATCATGTGAGAGTGCTGTATAACATGCATATGTGAAACCTGGGACCGTGATCAAGTTAATATAGTTAATAATTCTTATGTATTTTCTTCTTGTGAGGTTGAGATGGGTTATCTTTCAATCCAGCTTAGTAAAATCAATCATTCACGAACTACCTTTTGCCTCTGCAGATTCTTTGCGCAACAGTTGACCCTTTCAGTTGTCTCCAGTATTTTCTTTTGCAAATGTTTCTCCACCTGTTGCCCTAATTTACCTGCTTTTGAATGGTTTGCTGTCATCTCAGAGTTGAGGCTCACATTACCCCTAACAAATCTGACCTTCAGTCTAAAATGATGATCTTTCTGCTCTCTCCAAAGCAATTGTTATTTAAAAACCCAGCATGCCTGAAATATGTGGCTAGACACATCCTCTTCTCAAGTGCATTCCTGTTCTCAGGGCCTTCATTTAATTTAACCTGGCAAAATATTCCAGGCTGAAGCAAAATTTTCTAAAGATCCTAGGAAAAAAGGCTTTTCCTAAAGAAAAAGTCACTAAACTTTGTCATTCTTTCCATACAAAATGAATGTTCTGGAAGTGTTTTGCTCAGTTTCTTCCCTACTGTGATTTTTTTTTATCATTCTCCAGACAGGTTTAGAAGGTCTTGTTGGAACAGTCAATGAAGGGCACTTCTGACTCAACAAATCATAATTCAGAAAATGATTCAGTAGATCCTTACCAGCACTGACTCTGTGTGCTAGTAAGCGAGAAAACTTTTCCATAATAGTGGTTCTGTTTCTTATGTCTCTGTGGTCTCCAGAAGCACTTAGACCAATATAGTCAGAAAATTATTAGGCCAATATAGATAGAAAATTATTAAGACCTGTCACCTTTATCCAGTTGTCTTTAGTAAGTGGGTCATTATCCCAAGATCCAAAAGTAACACTGCTCGAGCTTTGTTATGTCCTCCAAAAGGAAGCCTTCAGATGCTTTGCAGTCTCCCACAGTTCTTTTTCTTAACCTCATGCCAACATCTCCCAGGCTGATGGCAGACCAGACCAGAAGATGACAAAACCAAGCAGTATTTCAAGACGGTTTGAGTCTTGTGGCGACTTCCCACTAAATAGTCTCCTATTATTTTTTTAAATTCCTTCAGCACCACCAAGCTGGTGCATCCAAAAAATTCTGAGATATTTTCCCCATCTGCACAGAGTACAAACTCTTCTCCCGTGTTTTGGCTCTTCTCCTGCAAACTAACCCATCAGTGGGAGCCAGACAAGGAGACTTCACATCCTGAGGAGGAAAGACAGTTTGAGCATAGTCTGAAGTCGGCTGTTTCCATGTTGACTTTCAACATCTGCTGCAGCATGTGAAGTGATCAGAATGGCACGATAAAAAAACAGTCGCTGTTTTGAATGGATACAGGTGGGTATACACATGCGTGAGGTAAAATCACCTGAACGAAACCTGCGCTGGTTAAACACAAGACTGCAGAAGCCTGAATAAGAGTTTCTGGGGAGTGGAATAGGAAAGGCTGTTTCAAAGAAGCATTTTGTGGAATTTTCCAGACACAGGCATGACTTTGTGCTATGTGTAAGACATAAAAGAGTTGCAGGTCAAAGATAATGCTTAAGTTGAGGTAGAACAGCTCTATCATCCATGCTGACAGAGCAGGAAGCTTATAAAAAGGGCTTAAACACCAAAGTCCTCAAAAATGCAAGACTAAACAAACCCTTGGTTTTACCACTGGTCCCAGCCTGGGTTGTGTCAGCTTTGACATTCAGGATGGCAGGGATCTCAGCCAGTCCTTAGTCTTGAGGTATCCCCGGTGTTGCTCCACAGAAACAGTGCCTGTTGCCTCTACATCTAGTAATAAGGATGTTAGCTTGCAGCGGTCTGAAGACAGGTGCTGCTCTGCAAAAGTGCGAGTTACTTGCTATTCAAAGCAGGAGAGTTTCTATGGGACTAACTTATAGATCCAAATGGAAATGATTTTTGCTCTGGGCTGCTCAGTGTGACCTTCAACCCATTGGAGAAATCTATTCCTCCTATCCTGGCTTATTTATTATTTGTGAAACATTCATGACTTCAAGTTACAGTTAAGATTAGTTCAGTTGCCTGTCATTTTTTCTGTTCAAGGTCGAATTTCCTTGCATCCAGCAGTGTGAGGCTTCTTGGAAAGGCACATTTCCCCTGTCCTTCAGGAAAAGTACATGAAACTTGTGATCTGGGGTGTAGCAGGTCTGTCCTTCCCTCATGACTCTTTCCTAGTGTGTTTGCTGTACCGTCTCTGCCCAGGGAGGTGGTGGAGTCCCCATCCCTGTCAGTGTTTAACAGGCGTGTCGATGTGGTGCTGAGGGACATGGTTTAGGGACCCTGGCAGTGCAGAGTGAACGGTTGAGCTTGATGATCTTAAAGGTCTCTTCCAACCAGATGAGTCTGTGATTCTGTGAAAGTATTTCTCTTTCTGTTATGTCTTTTAAAAGAACAAGCAAGATTCGGATACAGGGACAGTATAAACCCAGACAAGTACAGATATTGCACCAATCACAGCATAACTCTTTACCAGAAGCAGGATCAGACTTCAGCTTACATCGGTTTGCACTATCCTGCCTTTGCATCCTCAATTTCTGAAAATGTGAAACTTTGCAAGCTTGTAGCCCTGAGGGCACTCTGCCACCTGAACAGGACAATGCTTTTCCACAAGACATTGAGGCTTCTTGTAGCATTTGAGACCAGATTCTTCCAACCCATAGAATCTTAAATGGATATTGAATTGCCTTAAGGACTCCTATAAATTACATAAATTAGCACCATGTAGCTTTATTAGAGCCTATTCTTCAGCAGCACAAAGGAACCGCTTTAACAGGCACTGTGAGTGTGCCTCTGTCAGAAGTCTGCAGGACGGCCACCGTGGATTTCGTTGCCTACCTTGCAGCTCTGCACACCGAACATGGTGCTCAGTTTGATGAAGCAATACGCTGTCTCGTATCCACGTGGAAGTGTCAGCAGAGATACCCTCTGACCAGTCACTTAGTGGAATCATTGCAGGCAGGTCAGTTGAGATGATAGTTGGGCTAAAGTGATTTGGCCACATGAATTCCTGACACTCGTGCACTGGTGTGAAATACTAGCTTGGAGATCCTCTCTCCTGGCCAAGAGACTTTGTCATCGAGTCAGTTTCTGACCCATAACATGCAAAACCACAGGGGACCTTGGTAAAAGCAAGAGGAATCACACACCACATGCTGAATGTTTTCTAGAAGAATCACTGAATTGTAGAATTTAGGAAGATGGGAAGGTTTTTTAGAGCATTCCGGTTTCGACAAGGATGATATGGGTAGTAACCCACGTTATGTAATGTTTCTCAGACAAACCTGATAGCTGTCATCAGTTAAATGTATCTTTGAAAACTTCGTGTAGGTTTAGCCTTTATTGATTTTTTGTTTTACAATATGGAAATCACCCTTCGAGTCCATGTGAAAAACCAAACAGCGAATCCTGGGATCCTGGGAAGGAAGATGGCCTTCCACCTTCTTGGTCAATGTTTCTTCCTACCTCACCTACACTCAGGCTCTTGCAGGTCTGAAAATCATTGTGTTTCATCTTCACTAACCATGTCTAAACTCTAACCTGTCTTTGCTTCATTTTTCTCTTGGCTCCTGGTATCCACAGGTTGTTGTTGCATATTCCATCTCCCTTGTTGCAGGCTGTTAAAAAAAATTGCAGTACCTCAGTTGCTTCCTCTTGGTCTGATCAGCTCATCCATTATCTGACTCCAGGCACTAGCGTCCAGCCTGTAGGTCTAAGGTCCTGCTTCTTTTCTTCTTCAGAGCTCTGTCCATCCTCACCCTTTCTCTCTGACCGTCAATGTCTAGATCTCACTTGTGGCCTCTTCTTGAGTAGACATCTAAAATATTTAGGGATCTGGGGCAGACAGTACTTTTTTATTTTCACCTGACTGTAACTTTTACCGAGCTGATAACTTCCAGAACACAACTGAGTGAAATGCTATCAGTTTAAGAGCTATGTGTAGGCATTTTATGTGTCTTGATGCTGATGGGAGCTGAGGGTGCTTTTCTTTGCAGGACTGTGTGTTTCAACTAAGAGTGCTTCTGGGGAAGGTCCTTTCCTCTGAGCATTCTGAACTTTGTGAAGGGGCTCTGCAAGCTGGCATGGTGTGGAAATACTGCTATAATTTTGCTGGTGTGCTACCTTTGAAAAATACAACTTGGTTTTTTTTCTTCTAGGGCCGATGGGAGAGTCAGCAAGATGTATCCCAAGGTGCCACAAATTCCAGTAGAACAGTTAGTCCATCTCGTACCTCTCTGCCGGGCTCTGGGCAGCAAAACCATTCTCCTGATGCAGGTAAGGACTTTCCTAAAGCTAAATCAACTTTCCTAGAAATGGAGTGAAGTTACCGCAGCTCCTGAATGTCAGATAAAGCTGAGCTGCTTTCCGAGATACAGAGAAATTTCTTCTCCGGGGCAATATCTGTGCAATTCCTTCACTGTGAATGTTGAGCAGTTGTGGCTGAGCTACTCAGACTCCAGGCGACTCGAACTCGCCTTTCCTTTAAATCTAATACTAGCTCTGCTAAGGGGTAAATGCCACATGTGTAAAGTTGTCTGAAGACACAGTTTTTATCTCAGCAGTTTGATTTCTAAAGCCAAACATTAGCAGGGCTCACAGCATGCTGTTACATGAGCAAAACAGCGAAGGCATTAAGGCTACTCATGTTTGAGAAAGTAAACAGCACTGGAATTGGGTGGATATTTTGCAGCTGATGGGCCTAATGTATAACTGAGAGCACGGAGATGCTTGTTAGTGATGTTTTGTTATGTCCACCTCGGTTTTCTCGGGGAGTAGTGTAGAAAAAATGGCAGTATGAATAAGGAGAGTGGAATGTCCCTAACGTCTTTTCTTTTCTTTAACTTGGATCTTCCCATCTTTTACTTCTAGTAAGTTTTGTAATTGTTATTAAAATCATGTGTTGTATGGACGTCCTTCTTCCATTCTGCCGCTTGATTTTTCTTTTCCTGCTTCTGCACGTTGTAAAGCACTTTGTGTTTCTGGTTGCAAACAGCGAGCTTTTCCACATCATGCAATGAAAAAAAAACTTCGGTCTCCTGGGGCCACAGATTAAGATCTACCCCAAATCATTTATCCCTTTCAAAGGAGGAGCAATCGCTCAGTGCTTTTCCTTGGCTAATGCTTTGACTGCTGGAAGATGTTTCTGTGTTTCATTGGTTTTTTGTTTTTTTTTTTTTAGGCTTGTTTCCCTCCCCTCCAGCATAACTGTTCTCATTTTTTAATTTTTCCAACAGGCATTGGTAGCCTTGCTGCTTCCTATCTGAATCCTGTCAAGTCTTTTGTGCCTCAGATGCCAAAGCTGCTGAAGTCTCTCTTTCCTGTTAGAGATGAGAAAAAAGGAAGGCAGACCACTCCTCTTGTTCAGCA
>NW_010395955.1:107507-115593 GCF_000710305.1 Buceros rhinoceros silvestris
TCAGCAGGTAAAAAATAAAGTATTTTTTTGCTGGCAAAGTGGTGTTTTCAATGCTGTTGCAGCGCAAACCAAGATTTTAGTTATAGTCAAGCCTTGTGATGCAATTCCCCTCCATTCTGTCCAGAGATAGTGGAGCTGTTCAAACTTATTGATATACTCAGCCCACTTGGCTTTTTAGAAGCGCCAAGTACACTACCAGCGTGATTTATGGTAATACCACTTGCAGCAGCAATAGTAAAATTTATGAAGTGCACTTAGTGTTGTTTGTATATTGCCAAGTGGAAAATGTAATTCTATTTTTAATTCATTGTTTCATATACCATTCCCTCCCATCCCTCACCCCAGCTCATGTCACCTTTTACGCTGTGTACTTTGGACAGTTGCTTTTGTTCGTTCTCTTATCTATTCTACGTGTCAGAGAAGTGTTAGATTTCCTTTGTTTTTTCTTGTGCTGCAAGATTCCACCTGCTCCAGATGTGGCTTCTGTGCTCCGAGCAGTAGCTAACCCATGGTCTAGGAAAAGCTTCTGTCTTTTAAAGAAAAGAGATGAAATAAAGAATCCTGTTATAAATAATATTATCTCCTTTATTTGAGAGGCCGTAGTTTATTTATAAATGACAAGAGCTCTATAGCATAAGTCTGGAAGATTTAACGAACTGTTACGAAGATAAATCTGGAGCCAAGTTTGTGGAAGTCCATCCTGTCTGTGCTCTGTGAACCACCCAGCTCACTCTGCCATGGTCCTGTTCACTTGGCTGGAGTTCTGGACACACATTACCTCTTAACCTAGACCTTTCCTTACCTCTTGGCATGCAGACAAGTGTTTTAGAGGAGATCTTTCTCAAAACAAACCCTAAAATCCCCAAGAAACTATGTTTTGTGGTTGGATCCAGACGCTGTGTTCTCTGTTTGCTACAACTAAACTCGCTGCTACAAGAATGTCCCAGGTCCATAGGAAGTTGTTTTGTCATCATAGAAGTGCAGTGAATTATTAAATAAATAAGTAGAGGAAAGATAAATTCATTAGCATTTAAATATTTTTCAAGTGACTTATGGCAGACATAGCACAAAGAAAAACAAGGCAGATTTAAAATATTTTTAGTTGGACTGTGGTTTTATTCTCTACAAAGTCATAAAAGGTGCGAATTTTACTCGCATTTATCTAATTTGGTGCTTTACATTTTCATGCTGCCCTTTGCTTACAAGTGCCTTAGTGTTGAGACTGGAATCATATAGACTTCCTCATCTGTGAAATTTGGAGAATTAAAATGAAGACAGAGGCTTCCTTTAAAGGTATTTGGGTATCGAAAGATGCAAATAGGTGCTCTTTACGATTGCACTGAGAGCCTTTCACCACTTCTTGAATTCTTAGTGAATCAATGAGAGCTGAGATTAGAAGTGAGGCCTAATTTCCTGCCTCTAGTCTAACCAGCTGTTCCCACTCCTTCCTACGGTTCAAGATCAGTCTTGCATTATTTGTCTTGAAGTCAGTTTTTCAACTACAAAGACATCTATTTTGAGATTGTAATTTATATTATGGATTACTATGGAAACTCAATCACATCGTGATCACAACATATTTAACAGGAGGGAATGCTATTTCTGCTTTGTTCTAAAAAAATAAAAGCTGATTTATGAACAGGGGCATGTGAGGTTTTAACGCTTGGCTGCGGTGAGGAGCAACTGAGGTTTTTTCCATGACCACTGGATCTGTAGGATAAAATGAAATCTTAAAATCATTTGCTACTTTTGGTTTTGCAACAGAAGTGTTGTGAATGCACCTCACTGCTTTGAGATATTAGATATTCTTAGATACTGTACTCGTAGATATTCTTTGCAACTCTATCGGTAAGGAAACAGGGCTTCTGCATCCCGTTAGCAACCAGAAGAGAGAGCAAAAAGTGAAGGAACCGCTACAGCTGCTTCTGTAAATATGTGCTGTTGTAGAGAGTGGCTCTAAGACCATAAATATCATGTCTCGTAATCTTTCTTGCTGTTTCTTTATAATGGCCTGATGATGCAAATGCGGCCAGAAGAACTTAAGTGGTGGCGGTGATGGATGGCTGTTGTACGCGGTGGATGATGGAGCTGCCGCGGGGGTCACTGTTTGGCAATCAGCTTTAACACCTTATCACTAACCTGCCAGAGCGAGACAACGAGCGAGTCATTCTTGCATAACCGCAGTAAACGACGCGATGGAGAGGACACAGGAAAATTATATTTCTGAGTCTCAGAAAATACAGAACAGAGCATCTTGGTGCTGTGGGAGAATGAAGCTTCCATAGCCAGTGGTAGGGGACAGAAGTGAACGTGCAAGGGGAGAGCGGATGGCAAACTGCAAGAAGTCAAAGGGGGAGGCAAAGCCAAAAGGCTGTTTTGGCTGTAATTGCAAAGGAATCCAACCCCTAACCGGGAACTGATGGACTTCTGTTGCCATACACAATAAAATCAGGTTCAGGAGTAGAAATGACTACAGGAATGCTTTACAAGCAAATGGAAAGATCTCAAACATCCTTTCCTGGCTAAAAACAAGCGAGCAGATATGTAATAACAGAGTTTTGACCATAAATACCAAAAAGAGATGTGGATCTGTTTGTTACTTTCTCCTGGTTCCTCACACAACTGCAGTGGAAGAGAATTTTCGAAGTTCACGTCAAGCTCCCTTTCCAGTGTGTATCTGTAACATTATTTGAGAGTCCTTAATTATCTAATGTCATTAAAACCTGTTCTGGAAAAGTGCTGGGGAACCATGTTGTCCTGGGTGGCTGGCCCAGCTGTGGTATTAAATCTGCAGTATGTTACGGTTAAATCACCAGGGATAGCTGTCTGTGCGTCTCCGCAGAAAGCAGCAGCTTTGGTTTGTTGCGCCTTGTAAGCAGGGACTTATGGTTAAGTTGATTTTGGGGCTCTGAGCATCATTTCAGAGGGAGCAGCACTTAACCTTTACCCAAGTCTATACCTGAAGTTAAGGTCATGGTGACCAAGCAGCTCCCCCAAGTGAATGTTACCAAATCTCTGATTCTGTGCGAATACACAGACGGTGGAGTTCGATCACTTATTCTGAAAATACCTTTTTTCTTACTTTAGCAGCTTTGTCTTTCAACCATACGCCGTTGCTCAGGGTGGCATCAACCTTAAGCGAGGATGTACACAAGTTCCCTTAACCAAATGGACTTTCCCGGTGCCGTTTTTGTTTATTGGTGGTGGTTGCGTGAGTTTCAAAAAGGCAGAGACATTCCAGTCAAGGTGGTGGCAGCTCGCAAAATTGCTGTCTTTGACCTTCGGATGCAAGTTTAGTAACTAATCTGGAGAATAATGAACCGCAATTAATGAAATCTGCTCTCGTATTCAAGTGTGTTTCTCAGACAGCACATAAAATAATTGAAAGAACTTCCTGCTCTCTAATTAGTTAGATTGAATTAATTTGGCATAATAGGATTCTTTATGTAACTAGCAGAACGGCTTCCGATGAAGCTGTTTATGTACCTAAAAGGTTGGTTTCTGATGAAGCTGTTTATATACTTTTGAGTTAGAAAATGCCGATTTTCTCCATTATCCGATGCCTTTAAATTAATTGCCAGTAGTCTGTAAATAAAAAAACCACCTATTTAAACCTTTTTGGACTGCTGGAATTGCTTTGTATTTTGATGGTCTATTCTTTTAAAAGCTCGGTGCCGCAGTGTGCAAGGTTTAAAGCCTCCCCAAACCTTACTGCTGATGAGGAGAAGTTTAAAATACTCGTGTAAAATGTGCAGGTGGATAGAGAATCAGTCTCGTCTCTCCCTGCTTAATTACATTAGGTACATGCTCTTGCAGCTTGTCTGTTATTAACCTGCTGAGGCTTTCAGAGTGTGCACCAAGCAGCATCACTGTTCTTTACCTTATGACCCTGCCGATCTCCAGGAACTGCCTGTGTAATTACATTTTAGGGCATCACTGGGTGCTGACATTAAAAATGTACATATTAAATTTCAGTTTCCGGGTTTTTCTGCCATTGCTGTGGCAGAAGCACATTCCTCTGACCAATGTGCATTGGTAAGTGGGTTTTGGTCACCTTCATACCTGAGAACCTTGTTGGATGCTCCAATGTCCTTTTGTTAGCACATGGCTTAAATGGGAGACCTCAAGGCACAGCTCTTAAAAACCCAAGAAACTCTTTGAATTTCCATGGGTTAATGTAATTTGGGTTTGTTTTGTGGTACAGAAATGCAGGCATGTGACATATGGAGAGGGCAGCTCTCCATTTTTTCTCTTTCACCTTCTGATGCAGATGTAGTAATTAATCTTAAAAACTAATGAAATGCAGTTAATGAAAAGCTATCTAACGAGACAAAAGCCTTTTTCTGGCAGGGCATTAAAAAATAACAGTTTCATGGATGTGCGTGGTGCAGAGTACAATTGCTAGAACTGACATTCCTTAATCAAATGTAAATAATGTGGCCTCGGAGAACCGTCTTTAAAATCTTGAAGGCTTTTTTCAGGGTTTCAGATAAAGAATCGTTTGGATGCTGTAATCAGCATAGCTCAACAGATCCTCTGCGGCCAGCTTGGCTCTCATGTGTCCAGTTCTTGTGACTGAGTTGTTAGTGTTTTGATTTCTTTCTGAGTTCAGTTTTCACTATCATCCTCATACAAGTACTTTTTAATGAGAACGAGTATGGAAAAACCAGCTTTTAAAGTTCTTAGAGCAAACCACTGAAACTTCTTTATGAACTAACTGGGAAATGGTTATGAATTGCCCTTTTAATCTGCCCGGACCCAGGAATGAAGTAATTAAACTGCATAGAAAATGGTATGGTTAATTTTGCAAAAAGTCTGTTAGAAATGTGGAATTCTAAACTAGTCATTACTGAAACGTTCCACGTGTGGAAGGTGGAGTAAGAGCTTTGTTTGGGTTCATATTTCAGTGCACAGTGTCTTTAGAGCAGAAGACAAACAAACACCAAAAAAAAAAAAAAACAACCCAAAAAAGTCGTCCTGGGTTTCAGATCTCCTTTTGGAATGCAGATTTTATATGTGATTAATGACTTTAAAATTATTTTAGAATTGAGGGCAGAGAGAAATATTGCTGTGAGGAACCTTTGTAAATGGGGGATCTCTTTAAATTGGATTCAGCTTTTTTGTCGATGTACTGGGGGATTCAGAATTCTTACTGCATTGCTCTGTGTGTCTTGTGAAAATATTTTATCCCGAGTGCTCAGAACTGATTTACATCTACATTTAATGAAGCAAGTTATGCCCTGCCACAGAAGTTTCCAACAGCTGCTTTTAAATGGTGATGTGAGTGTTAATACTGTCAGTGTGACAGTCCTTGAGCTCAGACCTTCCTATCTGCGGATGGCAAAGCCCAGACAAGAGCAATGGAGGTTTTCTGATAATGCCCTTCTAGGATTGCATCAGCTATAACCTTGGCTACACCATTTCTGGAGCTTGGAGGATAATTCTCGTGTGCGCTGACCCAGTCCGTTCTGTTTAACTGCCACTGGACTTGCTGCACATTGGGTGTTAACGCCAAGGGGGTTTCAGCCAGTGACATCAAGTGAAAAGGCTTTGTGCTGAAGACATCAGTCACTGTGGTCAAAGGTGGTCTTCAAAATGGTTAATGACCAAGAAATACCAAATATGTTTTTTCAGAGGTTGCCATTATATATATGTAATATATGCTACGAAAAAGAGTTCAGTTAGGATTAATTGTGCTGCCTCTGTAAGTGGGGTGAGAGACACATTTTCTTTTCCTGTTCAAGCTCACCAACGTACCAGGTTTGTCTCCAAGTTACACTAATCACTAGTAACTACGTGGCTGTTGGTCACCTCACAGCATGTGCAAACTGACCTCTCATCTGACCAGAAAATACACAGTCTTAGAAATCCTTACAAACTCAGCACACAGAGTAGCAGCTCTTAGGAAACAGGCAGGTTTTGTTCTACAAAGATTCAAAGAGGCTTCAAAGTGAATTGCTTTCATGTTCTGTCTTACTGCCTATTTTATCAGCTTGGCTGAAGAAACTGTGCCAAAAATTATCACTGGAAAAGGGTCGTGTTTTGCCATCGGGTAAATATATATGTCTAGTTTAGCAGTCGCTATCTACAAACGTTTAATGACAGGATTTGGCTCTCGATTCAGAAATGTTTTTCATCCAGTAAATGTCTTCACAGCCAGTCAAACACGTTGTTTTCAGCATCCCCCCAAGTACCTTGCTTCCATTTCACAACCAAGATTTGTTTCGGTACCCTCGCTTCCACAGTGAGGGGGTTTCTGCCCATCCGTTTCTTGTCAACACCAAAGTTGGGCAAGTGCCACTTCTCATAATTGCTTTTTTCTCCGTGTTTTTCTACACATTGCTTGGCAAAGTTATTGTACTTTTGAGATTTGTCAACCTTTCATGAGAAGAACTTGATGAAGGATGATTAAAGTGTATAACTGTTTTCTTTCTTTTGCTATTTCATATCAGCCAGATTTTGAGATTTCATGGCTTTACAGGCTGCAAGACTGAAGGGTTTTGAGAGATAAATAAACCCAAACAAACACTTTCCTCTGTTTATTTGTTTTAAAGGGAGGAAAGGAAATAAAAGGAACTGAGAAATATCTTTAAATACTTTTTCTTATTCCACTTCTGAGCACTTATCCCTGGGTAATAACGCTAGACCTCAGAGCACTTGCCAGAGATGGCAGGTGTACTGGGAGAAAATGGGACAAGAAGATCAAGCTGTGTTATGGTGCCAGCATGAGAGCCCGGAGCCGACTTTAGCTCCCGATACAAGGGCTGCTGAAAAAGGCTGTTTCCCCCCGCTATCAGATCACAAGCAGTAGCGTGGAAGCAACAAAGACAGTGGTTTTCCTTTGATCAGCCTTTCTGAGATGCCAAAAGGCAGTGCTTTTAGCGTCGGACCATGGAGGTATTTAACTGGCATGATTTGAATTCAAGAGCCTTGGCTGCTCCCTGAGCTTAGCTGCACCTCTGTGGAAGGTTTAAAGGGCTATGGAAGTGCCTGCCTAGAGATTAGCCCTAATGCCTGGTGACTGCAGCTATTTTTTTCATTAAAAGGTGATATTTAATAGCTTGCCTTTGCACTCCCAAGGTGGACCAACCCATGGTTCATAGATGGTTGAAGAGGAGCAAATAAATGTTCTGCCAAATGTTCTGCTCCCTTTAACACTGTGACAAGCTTCTATTAAAACTAAAATTTGCAGGGTTTTCTCATGTGAAAGTTAATCCCTCTCCTCCCTAGTCTTTGTTAAAGTGAAGCCCTTGGCTGTTGTGAGAATCAAGTTACCCTTGCATGTCTGAGTTAATACTTCAGACGAGTCGGAGTACTCCCACACCTCGTTGCTCTAAGCTACCTCTGGACCCGGTCACAAGTCAGTGCTGCAGTTGTTTTCAGGTTAATACTTTTGATTGCCGCTTTATTCCAAAGGAAGCCGAAGTTCTGGAGTACAAGTTCCTTGAAAACCCCTGGATCACGAGCCCTAAAGCTGTGTTTATTTTTAGGCTTCATTGATTTGTTCTGATTCGGGTCACCATCTGCTTCCTGGAGCCCCAGTGCATGCCGTAGTAAGGATCTCAAAATGCTAACACCTTGTGCACCCAAAATAGAGCCAGGTTGCTCTGAACCCCACTGCAGTGCTGTACTTCCAGTTAGCAGGTGTGATGACCAGCAAATCCCTCCTCTCCTGCCTTAATGTCTTTAAAAAAAATATTTTGATCCACTATGAATGTGGGTTGGGGGTTTTTGACCATCTTTTGTCATTTTATTTTTTGCCTTGAACAACTGTGTGTTTATTTAATGCCTGGTAATCTCTCTATAAATAATAGCTGGTTTTTTCTCTCATGCTGACTACTTCTGGGGACAGGATTAGTCATATTCCTGCTTTACTGTGCTTAGAAGGGGTGCCAGAGACGAGTACCTCGCTCTTCAGCTGGAAAGGGCTTGAAACAGATTGCTGCATTCTGGAAATAGCTGTCTCGGAGATGAGCGCTGCCTGCGTGTGGCTACAGGAGGAATTCTCCAGTCCCTTGGAGAAAAAAGGACAAAAAAAAAAGCAGACTGCTCCCAAATTGTTAATGGTCACTCTGAAAGAGCTCTT
>NW_010395955.1:115696-120228 GCF_000710305.1 Buceros rhinoceros silvestris
CCCTGAAAGTATGAACCTGCAGTGCGTTATTAATAGTGTTAAAGAGAGATGTTTGTCCCTTTTTCTCTTCTCTCCTTTTTTTCATGTGTTCTCTTCTCCCTGTCTCAGAGGTTCTCCATTGAACTGGTGGTCCCTCTCCCTCCTGCGCTGACAGCTTAGCCTCAGATTTATAGTTAAGTGTCGCAGTTTGCTGTTAGAGTCCCAGGGGAGTGGTTATTTCAAATCTTTAACATAAAAACCTGAACACGGAGCAAGTGAGGGACAGTTCTTGTCAATGCCTTTGTCTCAAGCTCTGTGCTATAAAAGGGAAGATGCTGTTAAAACACAGAGTGGTTCTCCTGGCACCTGGCCAGTATGTTGTGATTAGCAAATGGCATGTGTAGTCTCCACTCTAGCAGACAGTGGTGATGCCCTCTGTGAAAAGAGGATCTCGTTTCTGGCTTCCTTTTTGAGTTAGAGCGAACAATGCTAAAAGCTAAACTGAATTGAGGTGCTGGAGAGGGAGTGAAGCAGAGGATCTCACTAGCCAGGCCAGCGCGACCTCAGATCTCTTTGTCTCAGTGGCCTGTCTTTGACCAACGACATAAAAGAAAACTTTATACACTCTGAATTTGTGCTTGTAGCTGCTTTTTTTTTAACACTAGTAGGTGTTAGAATTCAGGGGTGCCTTGGTTAAGGATTTTACCCCTTCAGAGTCTGTCATCAGAACACTCCTTCCTTCCGTGATTTGTCTGCGATTCCAATATTTCAAATACACGTTTTCACATTTTCCCCCTTGGCAACATTCAGTCCTTCAAGTGCCCGATGCTCTGGTGTTTTCATTCCCGCAGGCTGTCCCACGAATTATGGTTCAGTCTGCCAGTATCGACACCGGTGCTGCGAAGATAAAACAGGTAAGTGCATCCCAGGATGCGATGACACCAGCTTCCTGTTCTCTGGAAACCAGTGGCAAAAGCTCCTTAAAAGCTGCTGCACTTTGACTGTTGCTTTGCTGTGAGACAACTAAATGCGGTGTGGGTGGCTCTGTTTTCTTAGGTGCTGGTAAAATCACCCTGTGTATGGCTGGTTACACCTTTCTATTTGAAAGCCTGTTAATCTGATGATGGTATTAGCAGTTAACTAGCTGAAATTTAGCTGGTTTGCTGCTTTAAAGGGCAAATTGCTTTCTCTAAACAGAACATGTCTGTTATTCCACATGTTGAGCTCAATTCTCAATTTTACATTTCAAGCCAATTCACGATACCGTGTAAAGAAAAGGCTCTTGCTAAGCTGGAGAGAAAATAGACCCTCTGCTCTCCCGCAGTTCAGCAGAACTTCAGCGACAGCAAATCAGCTTTCTCCCACTGTGCTTTTATTGTCTTAGCAAAACGTGTGTTATCTGAATGCTTAAAAGGGAAAACCCAGAGACAGAGCAGAGCTCCAGAGTGCATGTGTACACCATCCTCTCCATAGAAAAACTCAAAATATGGCTTTAAACTCTGTATTGCATCTCACTTAGCAACAGCAAGGTAGTCTTTGGTTCTGAAATTCCTGTAATTCAGTCAAATCCTTCTTCAAATGCTGCTTGTGTTCCCAGTGGAAACGGCACTTCAGAATAAGGTGAAAATCCTGTGGTTTGGGACACTGAACCACTGGATAAACCACAAAATCTTGAACAGTGAACAAAAACGTACACCCGAGAGTTAAGACGGGGTATGTACAAGTCCGACGTCCTCCAACCATTCCCCCCCACCACTTCATATTAGCAGCCTCCTCCCGCCCTCCCAAAGAGATTTAGAGACATCCTAATCTTTTAGAGTACATGTGCTGGCAAAAGATATTGATCTATCAGATTTAGTAAACTTTACAGCCAAGAAATACATCACTAAAATGGGCTGTTAATCTCATGAGGTGCAGTTAATTTCATACCCTGAAAGGGCGCGGTGCTGGCGGCATCAGGGTGGGAATGGTGTTTGGAAACGGGGGTGTAAATGACAGTTTAGGTGGAGAGGCGTGATTTATCAATCCGGAGAGTTAAGCCAAATAACTGAGAGAGACTTATGGATCACACGGCTGCTTCACGTTCCGTATAAATCCTGCTATTCAAACAGCAAATGACCATTCCTGTAATATAAATAATTTTTCAGTAAATATTGGGGAGCGTATTTCTTTCAGTTGACACTTTTCTTATTAATGGAAGAAATGAGCTGACAATCCTACCAGGTTGGCAAAGCTGCCTTTGGATCAGCTTGCACCTTCTGGGGATTGCAGCCACGCAGGGATTTAGATAAGCTTGAAGGCCTTAGTCCTTCCCAGAGGCCTTGTATCTGTCCCTTTAGCCCAGATAGTTCAGATATCAGAGCTCTGCTGTCCTCTTCTGTTTCAGATTAACCAAGGGGAAGCAGGGAAACAGCCATCTGAAACTGCAGTGCAGACACCCGAGGCGGGCAAGAGTCCGGAAAAGACACCCAAAGTGCCTGTGCAGCAGCCCACAGGAGACACCCAGGCACAGGAGTCCCAGGAAGGACCTCCAAGTCCTCTGAGTGAAGCCTCTAGTGGGTACTTTTCTCACAGTGTCTCGACAGCTACCCTCTCTGAAGCCCTTGTAGCAGGAAATGATGCTGTGCCTCAACCAGGAGGTCAGATGCCTGCAGTGAGTGACTTCCCAGCTCCCACTGTGGCTCAGCTCTCTTCTTCTGACGTGCCAGGGCACTCAGACAGTGCTTCAGAAAGCTGCCTCAGTGCTAAGAGAGAGAGTCTACCCGCCTTCAGTCTTCAAAGTGCTCATGCAAGACCTAAGGACAGCACTGAAGTGAACGGAAATGATGCTTTGAAATCAAAACCGTGCTCATCTCCTGTGGCTCAAAGCGAGGAGCAGGCAAATGATGTCTCTGTAGCCACTGATGCAAAACCCTTCCTTTCTACCTCCACTCCGAAGAAGGAGTCGTTATCCAAACAATCAGTGGAGTCAGCAGGACAAGCTAGGAAAAAAGAAATGGCTTCTGGGGCTTCGGAACAGGGGTTTCCCAAACCACAGATTCATCCCGACCAATCGTCCCAGCCCAGCGCTGCAGCCTCCCCCTTCAAAATCCAGAAAGTCAAGACCTCGGAGCTGAAGTCCTTTACAAACATGCTGGGGACGGATCCCACGTGCTCACAAGAGCAGCAAGGGGGAGAAAAGAGCACGGCCGCTGCCCGTGGGCTGAACCATAACGGATCAGAGATGGCAGAAGAAAAACTAGAGGTGACTTCTGACTCCGAAGATGCCAATGAAATTCCCGAGTGGCTGAAAGAGGGGGAATACGTCACAGTCGGAGCGAACAAGACGGGTACCGTTAGATACATTGGGCCCACAGATTTTCAAGAGGGAACATGGGTTGGTGTCGAGCTGGATTTACCTTCAGGTAAAACACGATCTAGAGCGGGTGTAAAGCAGACAGCGTGTCAGAGCTGGCGGTGTTGATTTTAATGCCGCTTTTTGATGCGGGGGGTATTCATCAGCCATTACTGGGTGCGTTTTGAGCAGGGGGATAGAGAGGATCTTCGCTGCTGTAGTCTTTTCCCAGCCTGTCTTTGTAGCCTCCCTCACCTCTGACTGAATCGTGTCCCTTTCTCAGTGATTTCGTTGGCCTCTTACAACGGAGGTGGGGATCAGGATTGCTTTTACAATGCAGCTCAGTATGTGTGTGGTTGAAGGAGACAAGCCTTGTGTGCAAAGAATTCTCTTCTGGGCTTCTGCTCAGAGGTGGTAAGGGTGTCCAGAGCGCAACAGGAGTCGTGCGACTCAAATGAGTGAAGGAACATTTATGCTAAGTAGGTTGCAAAGCCTCTCAACAGCTGTAGTTACCTGCCTCTCACGAGCTTTTTTAAAATAGGCTGTGAAATTGCCGAAGACTATTTGTGTCTATGTGTATCTACGTGGGAAAACCAGTAGGAAATAATCCTATGTTGACCACCAGGTCACAGAGGTGATCGAAGGTTTCTTTCAGCTTCTCCTTTGTCATTCCTGTCTGATTCTTACCTGCGCAACTGTAAACTGCCCAGAATTTAGGGTCTAATTCATCCTTTTTTGCAAACTATGCTGCTCCTCCTTGGGAGGTTCTGCTCAAAGGTGCTGTCGTAACATGGTAACAGTGACTTCAGCACAAGTCCAAAGGAAGATGATGGTTGGCATTTGTTCTCTGCTGGAGCCCCAGGCTTCATTACTCTTTTCCTCTGCAGGTTCATGTCTGCTTTCATGGGGCTCAGTGGTCTCAAAGGTCTTTTTCAACCTAAACAATCTTGTGGTTCTGCTATGACTGGTTTTCTCCAGGAGCCGGCAGGATCGGGGAAAGGCAGGGCGTGCTGGCGGAGAATTCAAGAGACAAGCAGTAGATACCGCTGCCTTTGACAGTCAGAGGGTTTGGTTTACCAAGGGCAGGTAAAGCTCCTTATTGAAATCCTTTGAACCAAGCTGTAGCGTTCCAAGTCTGCAGTGCTGGCTCTGCTGGGTGAATCAGCACGTCCCAGGGAGCTGCCCGCGCTTGTCGCCGCCGCACGCTTCCCTGGGACTG
>NW_010395955.1:120356-120626 GCF_000710305.1 Buceros rhinoceros silvestris
TTGTCGCCCCCGCACTGTCCCCGGGGACTGGAGCCGTTCACCAAGATAAATACTGTGTCAAGGATCCAGGACTGCCATTAAATGAGCAGTTATCTTCCACACACATGGTCTGCTCATAAAAGCTAAGCTGGATGGTGTGTTTCCAGCTGCTTTCAGAAGACTCTCTGGAGTTTGCCATCCTGGGAAGCAAACTGTAGCTACAATCCCTTTGAGAGGTGTAGGCTTGAATCTCAGTCCTGAATGCCTGCCTTATTTTTTTTTTTAAATATA
>NW_010395956.1:0-1293 GCF_000710305.1 Buceros rhinoceros silvestris
GTGGGTACCTCGGTCCCTCGACCCTTAATAGATATATAAATATGTTTTAATATGAACACATAAAATATATTCTTTCCTGCTTTTAAACAGGAGTATTTGTAAAGTTATAATCCATATATGTAATATAAGTGATTTTCAGCCTATAGCAAGCACCTGACATAAAAATTTCAGATCAAAATGCTCAAAGTTATAAGCTGTAAGTAACTCCCAACAGAGGTTGTTGGCAATATTCACTTTTGTCAATGCAGCGCAGATTGTAACAGGAACTGTCTGTTTATATGCCCAGTGGCAGAAAAATTTGCTCTGTATCAGTAACAAAATACTGTCATAATGGGAACCTTAGGAAGCAAGAAGATCTCTCTCAACAAACTTGGGGGAAAGGTATATATATCTTCAGGTTATCATTTTATAAACCTTGATAAATGTAGCAGTCCTGTATAATTATAAAGACTACTTTGTACAGAGCAAAGAAATCAATGAATTAAAAGAATACATTCACTGACAGCGAATCCACACACACACTGGTACCCATGAGTAACTTACCTATTGACCAGTTTAAGAGTTTGCAAAGCTGCAGCCCTTTTAAGGAAATTGACATTTTTAAAAAGCATTTCTATAAAGCTATGGCAACATTATTCCTGTGTACAAATTAGTTTAAAAGAAAGCCCCTGAAATGTCATCTACTTTAACCATGTCTTTGCCTTCGAAAGTATTCATACAGTTGTAAGTTAAGGGATGCCTATTCTAGCCTTGTCTACGCATGTAATACCAATGAGACATTGAGAGCACAAAAAGATTCACGACTGTAAATGATGTAAAACCTATATTGACTTTCATTAGGAATAATAACTATTTATTTTTCTGATAGTCAGAACAACACTCATATTGATGAGTCCAAATACACAAGACTCCATGTCTTTTAGACCTAATCCTTTGTTTTTACACTACCAACTGGTTTTATAAAAACTGCTGTGATCCAGGAAAAAAATGTGCATCACCATCTGTCACATGAGTATTCTTAAAAAAGCTATTTGTAATCAAAAAAATAAACCTGCCACTGCATCTTGCTTGACATTCACAAAGGATGCTGTCCTGAAGACAAGTTGAGTAAGGCCTGATCCTGAAAGATTGGAATAGCAAATTCTTCTCCTTCTTTTCCCCTCCAGCTGATAAAACAAGAAGCCTGGTGGCTTGGGAAGATTAAAGGTTCCTTTTTACCCTGAAAGCATGATGCAAAATTTATTAATGGACATTTGTAAAACATTGAACTCTACTGGATATAACTAACAGCAG
>NW_010395956.1:1440-5040 GCF_000710305.1 Buceros rhinoceros silvestris
CAGTGAGTCTGAAGCGTAGACTAGAGGGAAATAAAGTAAAGCTCTGTAATGAAGATCACAGGGGATCTGTAGGTCCCATTCCTTGTAAGTCATGGAAATGAAAGTACAGTTAGAATTCATCCAACGTTGTCCTGGTTTGAGCTAAAGCTTCCTTGTTTTGGGAAATGGACAAATAGAATTATTCCATGCAGTAAAATAATTCCACATTTAATTGGTTAAGGGAGTCAGGTGAACGTAATGTTACGTCAGGAGTCTTTAAAAGCAGCAGGCCGAAGGGAGCCCTCCTACGACTCTGCTGGCCCGACTAGGCCCGACAAGGCCCGACCAGGCCCGACTAGGCCCAAGACCTGAGGGCCTACACCCCCAGAGATCGCTGAGGATTACAGACTTTGAGCTATTTCTGCCGTGAGTCTCGTCTGAAAATCGGGTGAGATATTCGGACTCCCGGCTGTTCCGTACAGGGAGGGTTTTCCTGCGGTTTCCTCGCTGCGCGGGAGTTCTTCCCAACCCGTCTCACTGCAAGAAGAATTTTACTTTCTCTGTCTGCAGCTGCAAGGTTTTCACTCCCACCTCACTGCTGGGTGTCCGCCAAGACCACTGACCTTGAACAAGACTGTTAAGAACTTTGGTTATCTAAGTCCTCTCTTCTTCATTTTTTTTTTTCCCTTTCTCGGTTTGTGCGTATGTATAGCAGTGTATAGTTGTGTGGTTTTATTGTTTATTAAAAGTTTGATTCAGTTTCCCAGACACAGACCGAGGTGTGAATTTTCTTTTTTTCCCCTTAAACCCCTTCTGTCTCTAGCGAGACAAAGGGGATCGTTAAGGAATTCGAGGAGTTATTACCTCGGTCGCTCGACCCTTAACAAATGTCCAACATTAAATGGTAGCAACTGTGCACTTTAAGGGCTATTGGTCATCGCAATAACTCTGTCACTTTTATTGTTGAGAGAGAAGATAAATTATTTTTATATTCTGGTTTTGTATGCAGGGTTGAGAAAAAGTAGAAGGAAAGAAACCCACAATGAACTATTAATCAAAGAATATAAAAGGGAATTTGGTTTCTGGGTGCTGGAGCAATATCCTAAGGCCTTCACTATGCCATGTTTCCCTTTTTAAAATCTGATCAGAGTGCATTCTGAATATTGAAAACTTTGTACATATAAGTCTATTAAACTCATTATGATTTTGCAAATACTACTTGAATGAATCAACTTTTTTTAGTGCTTTGAATATTTAGCATATCTCTAATTTCCTTCAAAATATAAATTATAAAAGTTAAAGCTTTAATATAAAATATTTTGTTTTCTATGACCCTAACTTTTTCTCACGTGGTAAAATTGTCACTGCTTGGCACTGAGGCAGGACCAAACACTGGACAAATTGTCTCTCCAGTCACCCCTCCCACCTTTTAGGAGAAAAGGGTTAAGGAGAGAGAGAAGAAGAAAACGTAAGATGGCGAGACCTCAGTTAAGTTTTGAAAACTAGAACAGTTTTAATAGCAACAGAACAATATTATATACAAAACCAAACAAGAGATTAACAAGTGTATATAAGGATCAGGGATCTCCTAACTTTTTCTCACGTGGTAAAATTGTCACTGCTTGGCACTGAGGCAGGACCAAACACTGGACAAATTGTCTCTCCAGTCACCCCTCCCACCTTTTAGGAGAAAAGGGTTAAGGAGAGAGAGAAGAAGAAAAAGTAAGATGGCGAGACCTCAGTTAAGTTTTGAAAACTAGAACAGTTTTAATAGCAACAGAACAATATTATATACAAAACCAAACAAGAGATTAACAAGTGTATATAAGGATCAGGGATCTGGTGCATTGGAGGTTAAACCACAGGTAAAGGGAAGAAAGTGATAGAGGAAAAAACTATCGCAGTCTGTACTGCCAACAACTCATGGCACAAACAGGGCTGGAGCCCACTGGGCCGGGAAGTAGCATCTGGAACACGCAGCAGTAGCTGGGAAAATGGCAGTGAGGAGTGGCACGGTGTACCTCCGGGGCAAGATCAGAAGTCCGACAGCAGGGAGCAGCAGCTCAAACAATAGCAGCGCTGATTCAGCAAGTTCCTCGGTGGGCGAGAAGGAGGAGGGGGCTAGTGACTCGTCTGGGACAGCAGACAGAGAAGGTGTGCTCCGTAGTTTCTTCCTGCACTTGACTCTTAAAGAAACAACATCCCACCAAAAAGTTTCATCACCAATAAGATGCGGTAATGTGCAGGGGGAGGAATACTGTATTGGCTTGCTTCTATGTCAGTCAAAACAAACCAAACTGTTTTATCTTAGAAACAGGACAAAAATAAACTTCAATTTGTGATTTATTATCATTTGTGGAGAGCAAGACCAATGTATGAACTATTTACAAAACAACAACGAAACACTCCTAAATATTTTATCCTCAGTTACACATTTCACTGGCTTTAGTGTAGTTTTCTGAATTATATTTATTTTTGTTATTTAAAAGACTGTCATTAAAATAAAATAAATTTAAAAAGTAACACAGAGAGCATCAAGTGCATTTTCTGATTAGCAGTGGGGATTAGCATTATTTGTTACATTAATGTGTATGTATGTGGGGATAGAATCTAGATTCCTTACATTTTCTCTCCTACTCATAGATTGAAAAAGCACACAACTCAGCATATTCAGGGAATTCATTTTACCTAACTTCTGTTGCCTACAACATAGGTATTACTAGTTTAAATGACCACTGTAGGTGGTGGAGATATAATCAATATAGTAAATGGGACAAAAGGAGTTATTTATCTAAACCAAAGTAAATTCCCTTTTGGGTCTGAGAAGATTCACTCCCAAAATTCTGGTAACCCTGTGGATTAGCGCTCCACTAAACATAGCAGCATCGTGGTGTATCTCTGCTCGGACATATCACAATGGGGGAGTTGTTGTTAACCACATTCTTGATGAATTCTGTTCCAAATGAATATATGAATATTTTTCAATAAAAGAATCTCAAAATTAGCAGGTTACATTTGGAACTTGTACATTTCCATTTGGGGCACTTTGAGTGTGTTTGTATGTAGATATACACATGCATACAGTTTTTTATATATAAACCAGAAAAAGAAATGACAGATACTGGAAATGTAAATATTCCTTGAATGTCATAAGTGCTGATTTTGGCTGGGATAGAGTTAATTTCCTTCATAGTAGTTACTATGGGGCTGTGTTTTGGAATTGTGCTGGAAACAGCTTTGATAACACAGGGATGTTTTCGTTAGTGTCCCACCAGTGAGTAGGCTGGGAATGCACAAGACCTTGGGAGGGGACACAGTTGGGACAGTTGCCCCCAACTGACCATACCATATGACTTTGTACTCAGCAATAAAAGCTGGTGGAAGAACGAGGAAGGGAGCAGGTTCTGAATTCTAACATTTGACTTCCAAGTAACCATTACATGTGCCAGAGCCTTGCTGTTGTGGTTTAGGATTTCAACTCCAGGACAAGAAGGGGGGCTGTTATCTCCTTGTTTAGGCACGAAAGGAGGTTTTGCCATGTTCCTTATGGTCTGCTCAGGTGGTGTGGGGGAAGGGGTACCAGTCCGTTTATCATCATCATCATTATCATGGCTTGGCTTC
>NW_010395957.1:0-15944 GCF_000710305.1 Buceros rhinoceros silvestris
CGGCAGCGGACGGCGCGGTTGCTCCCGGGGGTGGCAGAGAGTGCAGAAAGACTTCCTCATGCTGCTCAGCCGCGCGCTTTTAAAGCAACAGCGGCGCGGAAGTTCAACAGACCCGTGAAAACTTTTAACCAATGAAAAATGGGGATGCAGCTGACGTCACATGGCAGGGAATACAGTTGGTTAGTTTAAAGCAAACTTCCTCTGAAACAGGAGAATTTGCTAAGCCATCACATTGCATGACCATCTTTAAGGCCTTGTTCTTGTTAACCAGTTATACTCTGATTCCAGTTTTGCCAACTGTAGAACAAAAACACAATCAGTGCATGAGCACCATATTGTCATGTTCTCTTCTAGCACCTTCAAAGTTGTTAAAAATCAATTTCACTGGTATGCCAACCAGGAAAATTACATCCTAGAACACAGTGGATATGCATATGTTTATATACCATATATCTATTTCCATTAGAAGACATTTTGTGACCTAAAAGAAAAATATCACGTGGAAAAAAAAGATGTTGTATTTTCTGTATTAGAATATCAATAGAAATAAACTACTGTTTTCACGAAGTCACTCTGAAAACTGTAAAACCACAATATAAAACTAAAAGTTTTGGGAAAAATTTTTTATGAACATTCGAAAAGTTGTATTTTCATTAAAATGTAAACCTATAAAACAAACTAAATTTCAAAAATAAAACCTACGAAAGAGGTATTGGAAATACCTAATTCAATTTTCCAGTCTTCAATGTTGAAAAGTAAGAAATGGTTCTAAACAAAATTTTATCCAACAGATAAAACTTGAAATAAAAAAGTTTTTTGAGAGACTTTTTCCTGAAATTACATTTTTCTGATGGACAACTTTTTATAGGTTTTCTCTTTTGTTTTGTTATTCTTTTTATGAAGAGCTATAGAAGGTATAGATATTAACCCCTGCATTTCTGGCATTGTTCCTGTCACTTTATGACAATATGTGGTATTTTCAAAGACATTGTGCGTTGCTTGAAAGCAGAGGAAATCCTCAGAGAATGTGTATCATTTTCCCCTTGAAAATAGTCTGAACCACATCAGGTTTCTCTCACTCATGTCATTTGCCATGATGTTCCATGACACAAACTGAAAACACAGAGAGAAAAAGCCACTTTAACTGTTTCTGGGGGTTTTTTAAGTCCCAGCCACCTGTCAGAATGTATTACCCTCAAGAGCACTGACAGAAGAGGTTTCTTTAAAAACGTGATTTAAAGAGTCACAAAAAAGGAGTAAAAGAAAAGAGGGAAGAGAAAGACACGGGCTGCTAATTACCATTTTACATCCAAAGTGTTAGATTTAATAGTTGATTAAATTGTTTTCAGATATTCTTTTCCACTGATATAACATAATCTAAATTTTACCTCAGTTTATATTTCCAAGACACTGATTATGGACTATATAAACACATATGCCTCATAAAAAGAAACTACAATTGTTAAAATACATCCTGTCTGCTAGAACACTAACAATTGTTAACCTTGTACATTTAACAGATTTTTGTTTTGCATTTGAGATACAGACAAATATAACTATTTCTTCACCTTCCAAGGAAAAAAAAATAGAAAAAAAAAGGGAAAAAAAATCCTTATTGCCTCCAGAGAATTTTTGAGGCATTTTGAAAGAGCTGTGTCAATGTAAAATCACACTGGAACAAGATATAGATATTTCTTACATAACTTTGACCAGGTGGGGTCTATGTTAAATTCCTTTCTTAGGATTGACTTTGAATGCCTACATCAAGGTTAGAGCAACAATGTCCAAACTTCACACAGCGTGACATCGATGTTGAGATAGGTATTTCCCTCAAAAAGCCAATCTTTTTTCATTGAAGACTGTTAAACTTTGTAAAAAAGTTATGTCTGCTAAGGAAGCCATCCTTATTCTAACTACAGGCAGTGAAGAGAAATTGGTTTCTCCCTGGGGGAATTCTACCCTGTCCTAAAGTGAGAATCTCAGAGAATCTTTAGATATTTAATATTAGTTGATATGAATCCTACCTTGAGTTACTAACTTTGGAGAAAAGAGGTGTGACACCAAATAATTTTTTTTCCCCTCTATGTTCTTTGGTTAAACAACCTAGTATTTTCAGTCCTCAAATATTTAAAAAGAAAAAAGTGTTGCAGGTGAAACTTGAGTCTGATTCAGCAATGATATCTCAAGATACTTGGAAAAGACTCAGTAGCCAAATGCATTTGGCATAAGCCACCCGCCCTCACCCCCAGATCAAGATCAGTGGATAACATATTAATTAAGTATTTTTTATGAAACAAAAAATGGGAATTGCGTCTCCCACTTTTTGTCACTTAGAGATTTAATCACAGAGGTGGGACTCAATTTTTTAGTAAAAACACTAGTAAGATTTGTAGAGAGTCAAATGAAAAGGTAGTGAAGGCCACATAAATATCAAAACCGAAGAGTCTCTATTGCTTTTCGTAATGTCATACTTGAGGTCAAAAGGTCATGTACCTAGTAAAAAGCGAGTTTTGTAAAAGATAGGATTAGGAGAAAAATACAGAACGATACAGCATTAATTTCTACACTTCTGTACTGCATCCAGAACTAACAGACCCATGTGTGTGCCACTGCATGAAGGTTCGCTGGAGGTTGTTCAACCAGTGCATACAAAAGATATACCAGTACTCGTAAAACACCACCTGAATAAGCAGACAATAAAAGCCTAAATGCAAGAGGCAGTTAAACGATAAAGAGATGCTGCAGTACTAAACTTGCTTAGGTAAGAACTTTCTGCCCAGTGCCACTCCATTATGATTAATGTGTGCACATGTGAACTTTATGAAAGAGATAATGAATTGATTGTGTTCCTAAACGATGCCATTTTAGACCTGTTTGGATTCCTGCCTTCCCTGGGGAGCAGATGACCACAGTCTGTTAGCTTAAACAAATGAACGTTTAATGGTTGTCTTTCTGCCAGCCAAGTGGAAAAGGGGAAACATTCATCAAGAGAAGGGAGGAAAAAACTGATCAAGCTGGCTATTCATCTGGGTTATAGGTGCTGCAAAATGGCTATTGAAAAGGGAAAACTGCTGCAGTTTCCATGCCAAACGCACTTCATGCAGCGCTCAAAACGTGGAGGTCACAGAATCCACAACTGGGGAGAATTTCCCATCCGGGGTTTCTCAGAAAATAAAAGCCAGGAAAGGTTAGTTTAATTACTTAACCACACAAAAATGCAAGCACAGGGAGATCTTGCAGTTGATGTGGTTATTCTGCAACGTTTTTATTTTTTTACCTTTGATGTTCTTTTCAACAAGACCAGGAAAACACACAAAAGCTGTTGGTTTTCTAAAGGGTTTTATTTTCCAAAAAGAAAAAGTTCTGTTGTGTTGTTTCACATCTGTTTTACTTTACATACTTTCTAAACCACACTTTAAATTTATATCCTCCAGTCTATTTCTTTCATTCTGAATGGACAGATTCCTGAAACAAAATAGACAAGCTCACAGTTCAGTGTCTTTCCCTGCATTGGCTTTATATCTCTTGTTCCCATATGTCCATTTTCACTGAGAAAAACTAGCCCAGAGACTTGTTTAAACTAGAGAGGATTGTTTAAACTGAATACCTAACTTAGGATGATTAAAGTGATACAAACCCTTTGTCCAGAGTCATGTCTTCATCTTTCTTGTGGTAAGTCATCATTCATGTTTTTGTACTAATTATGGAGATTAGACAATGCAAAAAAAAAAAAAAAAGACAATAAAAAATGACACAGTTCTATGATATGGTTAATATGTTCTTGTGGTAAGTCATCATTCATGTTTTTGTACTAATTATGGAGATTAGACAATGCAAAAAAAAAAAAAAAGACAATAAGAAATGACACAGTTCTATGATATGGTTAATATGTATTGATTATGTTGGGGCAGAAATTATTATTTATCTCTATGACATTAGTATTTTATCCACTGGAACAATGCAACATTAAGTGTTTACTACAGTACAGGCTGGCTGCTAACTCCAATCTTTTACAACCTTACCAAAAAAAGAAAAAAAAAAATTAGTTTCTTGGTGCGTAAGTTGAGCACGTGAACAGTGTGCCCTTGCAGAGAAAGCGGCCTGCATATGGGCCTGCCTTTGCAGTAGTATAGATAGAGGATTGAGGGGTTTGGTTATTTTTCTCTATTCTGCACTTAGTAAACTGTATTTGGACGACTGTGTCCACTTTTGAGCCCCCGGTACATGAAAGACATTGGCAGCCTAGAGCAAATCAAGGTGAAGGTGACCAAGACGGTTAGGGGACTGGAGCATGAAAAGACACTGAGACGTTCAGGTTTGTTCAGCATGGAGAAGAGAAGGTCAGAGAGTGGTAAGGCTAGTAGCAGTTTAGAAGCTGCAAAAGAGAAAATTCCAGCTGGGTTATAGCCATCTTATTTATTCTTTATTTTCCCCTCCTCGGATATGATCAAGCAACAAAATAGGAGCCCAGAGATATTGTAGACTATACATCCTTTGAAATATTAAAAACCTGACTGGACCAAGTCCTGAGCTGCTTGGTCTAACCTTCAACCTAGCAATAAATTTGAAATTGGAGCAGGTGACTTGCAGAGATCCCTTTCAGTCTAAATTATTCCATGATTACATGATTCTGTGATCGTAAAGCAATAATATACAAACACTCATTTACACTTAAAGGTAATAATCCGGCAGGGAAAGTCTGTACAAGAAAGGTGCGTGAGTGAATTACAGAGAATGCACTAGCACCTATGTTTTGTCTATGGTCCCTTATTGACTACGTATGAGAAATAGTTAAAAATTTATATAGGTTATTTTTAATGGGTTGTTACAAAAATCTCTTTCAAAAAATAAAATTCAATGTCATCTCTGTCCAAGAATAATAGGGTTTTTTTTAAATAAAATCTTTATTTTTGCCTTCTTGAGACACAATGACAGAAGCAACTGCACTGACAGTGCAGAGCTGATCTTTTCAGCCTCACTCACCTATGTGTAGCAGTTCTTCTCCATTTTCTAACTCTCCTGTTTTGAAAACTTGCTTATTCTAGAGTTAGCTTTCCAGTATATCTTTGTACAATAACGAGAAAATATTTTAATGCAAACAGCAAATTTAATTCCATGAGTCATAAGCATGGCTTAGAAATACTAGACATCCACATACAGAACTCCAGGCAATGCTGAATAGGAAGCTGGCAAGCAAAAAGAGTAACAGCTAGAGAACACCCTAATTTTAAGTGACTTGGGCAATTTCCTGGGATCTTTATTCAGCACAGGCAATCAGGTGTTCATTTTTAATTCAGGTGTTCATCGAAAAAATACTGCTTCCCTTAGCAGACCAGTATTCTAGTACAGTATTGAGGTATTGCCTGAAAAATACTTCCAGGAGAAGAATATTGCATATTGAAGAAGTCACCCACTTCTGTTTATGAATAGTTTTGATTTTCCCAAAAGTTCTGGGCTAGTCTTTTTGAAATACACATAGTTCCTCAGCTAGAACTTTGCATGGATGTTAGATGTTCAATTGAAAGTATCTATGACTTCTTTTGTAGAAAATTGAAACAATCAAAGTGTACTTCATGATTTTAACATCTCCAGAGCTCAGTGTAAGTGATCAGTGTAGGTAATTAAGACCTCTGAAGTTGACTTACCGTTTCCCACAAAATCAGTGGGATTGTAAATGCAAGCAGTCATGAACTTAAGGCTAAGCTCTATGCTTTAAACTCCTCTCTGTCAGAGATGTTCTGTCGATAAATGTTCTCAAGAAGATCTTCATGAAACAATGGGGTTTTGTTCTTCTCTCAGGTTCCTATTTTCAGATTACTCAAAGAAATGCAACTCCAGTTAGCGATGTAAACCAGATGCTTAGTTCGTTCTTCCGCTAACTCATTTTCTCCTTGTAAATTATAGACATTCTAACCTATTTAAAACATAACTCAGGTGGCTGGTGAACCAAAGCGCCTGCCAGCTCCTCAGATAAAGAGGTTCCACTTACTCACCTGCTCTCACTCCACCTGCCTGCTAAATTTGGATTGACTGCTCACTGTCCAAACTGATAGTGTAAAGATCTGTCTGAGAAGAATTCCTCTGAACACTTTTTTTCCTCTTTTTCCTCTACCTTCTCCTTTTATAAAATAAATTTGTTGCTCTGTGTTAATGTGACGTGATGTGGGATGAACTGTCACCACAAATCAGAAATTAGAAAGGAAATAGTTTTTCAGATCAGAATTCCTTATGTGATTTTTATTTCCCTTGGCTTTTAACAGATTGAGTATTGAATTGTTCAACTACAGCCTGTGGATAATTTCATACCTGTAACATTCCTCCTAGTGTGAATTACAGACACATTTGACTTGCTTGACAAGGCTCTGAGCATATTGTTTCAGGCCTTATGTATTTCATGGGAATCTTGTAACAATCGATTGACGAAAATCAGAGAAATCCCTTTTAACTAACCTGCTTTTTAAAGAAAATATACAGAAAAAAAGAGACTAGTCATCATCCTTACATCCACCCCCATGTACAGACACTGGATGACTGTCTGCATGTGTAGATCAGTCTGGTGCCACAATCTTCAATAGAGCAATGCTCATTTCACTACCAAATAATCTTAAAATTGTTTTACCTTTGGAAATTGGGAAAGTTGCAAGCTCATAAGAATAATTTGAACTTTATATTCCTCCTAATTTTATCAGTGCATCTCTGTAGTAAACATTAGTAAAATCCATGAAACTACTTCAATGGAAATTATGGCAATCAGAGGAGAATTGTGATCACTATATATACATAAGAATTTCCTTCAGGTGGTTGAAAGGCTGCTACTTTCAGTGTAGAAAATTGAAGTTGTGCAAAATTATAGCTAGACTGAGAATTATATTAATCTTATCCAAATTTAACCATCTACAGAGAAGGGCAATTCATCTCAATAATCATCTCAGGTATCTGTCTACATGCAGATAAATCACACTTTCTACAGAATATCAAGGCAATCTATACACCAAACATAGGCAATGTTATGCAGCTAAAATTAGGTGAAGATGAACCCAACCTTGGGACAATCACGAAGGGGAAAAAGAAAAAGAAAAAGAGAAAAAGAAAAAGAAAAAGAAAAAGAAAAAGAAAAAGAAAAAGAAAAAGAAAAAGAAAAAGAAAAAGAAAAAGAAAAAGAAAAAGAAAAAGAAAAAGAAAAAGAAAAAGAAAAAGAAAAAGAAAAAGAAAAAGAAAAAGAAAAAGAAAAAGAAAAAGAAAAAGAAAAAGAAAAAGAAAAAGAAAAAGAAAAAGAAAAAAGAAAAATCCTTTGTTACTACGTGAAAATACAATTAGGAAGTATTTTGGATTTTCTTTAGCATAAGATGCTCTTCCTCTTTTAAGAAAAAGATTAAGATAATTCACTGGTATAACTATGATGTTTCCAAACTGGAGCCAATTTTTGAAGGACTTGAACAGAAAGTTTGAGACACACAAGTAGGCAACAGATGATCAGCATACTGAAATATATAAACAATGTGGAATATAAACTATTTTCCATTCAGTAAAGGAATCAGTGATGGTGGTGTTTTTATGGTTTTTATTTGTTTGCTTGTTTGCTTCATGAAGTATACATATTCTAAAAAGAAAACAGACAAAAGAAAAATTCTCATAGCAGTTTCACAGAGTGTAGCAGTCTTCCTGAAGCGTCATAGAGAGAAAATATACCTTAACACAATGTACAGTAAAGGAGGGAGAAAAAAAATTCAGTACAATATGGGCATCAGGACATTTGATTAATATAACTGAATTCTGGCATTTATTTTGGGCAAGTTAAATAGTTCTCAACAATGCATTGACTGTTACAATTAGTTCTCCACTAACTACAGTACAAGTCAGTGACTTGTTTTCATGTAGCTAATTGAGTCACACCCAGAAATGGAATAACTTTGACCAGATGTGGTGCTTCTAAATCTGCCATTTGTCTTGTCTTAAAATAGGTCCAAATATGTGAGAATTGCATCTTCAGAGTGCCTACTTGTCTTTTCTGACTGTAAAGGGAGCCTAAGCTGTCTAGCTCAGAAATATCTGCTCAATGCAGATACTTAAAATTAAGTGAAATTAATCACGTTGCCAATTTCTTTTGAAACTCAGCTTTGAATCCTATCAAAGCTATAAGAAGTCAAAGGGAAATCATTAGGAAAGGAAAAGGAGAAAGTGAATGACAGAAAACTTATGAGAGGACATTGCTTGTGACAGCTTGGAACTATAGAATCCTTTTAGAAGAGCTTAAAAAACAAAAGTCTAAGTGTTATTGATTTGGGGAGGACAGAAAGGATGAGAGAGAAAGAGCATGGGATTTGGGATAAGGAACCCTTTGTTCCCCAAGAAAATAATTTTTACCCAGGAGATGATGGGTTCTGTGAGATAACTTTGACAGTCAATCTTTTATACTATTTATATGTATATTTATTTATCTACTGTATCGAAAGATATTTTACTTGAAAACGGATCCTAAAAGGTCTTCCTTCATATATTTTCTTCTTCAGTTTTGAATGTATTCTTCCAAAATCATACAGTCGTTTAAAAATGCAGTTTCTTTTCCCTGCAGTTAGGATAAATTAAAAAGAATAAGACTGAAAAAATGCCAAGAAAATGTAAATTAAATGATTTATGTGTTTATTTATATGTGTGTTTGATGGAAATGACTTTTTACTTCTTTTTCTTTTTCCCTTTTAATAATGTCTTTTTTGGCATTTCAAGTCTAATCTAGTTAAGTAAGCAAGGAATTGGTTCTGAGAAAAAAAAACAAACAAACAACTGAAGTAAAGGGAACACGTAGTTTATGTTGTAATTACAAAGTTTCGGCTTTGATTAATTTATAGTCAAGAGCAAGAAAACAAAATGGGAGGATAAAAACCTTAAGAAAAAATAAACCAGAAAATGTTCTTTGCAATCATGGCTCAAGCATCTTGACAATTAACAATACTTGCTATATGAAAAAACTGTAGCAAAACTTCTGAGTGCAAATGTCAGTGAGAGATTAGATTTTCCTGAAAAAGAAACAGCAGTACAGGATGAGCTTCTATTCTAAATTTCAAAAGACAAAAATCAGTGTAATATTCAGTGTTATATTTTTCATTCATTAAAATTATGTATGGGAAAATAACAGAAGACTATGTGGAAGGACATAAATGTGAGGAATAAGTGAAAAACCTAGACAAGGTCCTAGAATCAAATGCTAGAGGAGTTGGTTAGAGAAAAAGCGTGGGTTTTTTATTGCTGGTTAGTTGTTTTTCTCTTAGAAGGGGTTTATTATTTAAACACTACAGAAATGTGAAGAGATCCATCTGAAAAATTGCAGAAAAAAAGAAGTCAAGAACTTCAGAATCAGTCTAAAATGTCATTCTAAAAAGAGCCAGTGCAGGATGAAAATATATCAGACAAGAATTTCTGGCATAAATCAAAGAATACCACCACTTGTGTCCACTCAGATGAAGAATATGTCTCACCACGAAAGGGTGAAATCTGTAGGTGAAATCCGCAGGCCAATAATGTCTTTAATTCCAAGGAGCGAGTTAGCAATGTAAAATAGCAATGAATGAAACATAAATAGGTTCAATATAGAGCTGCTATGCAAATTAATTTAAAAAAAATAAGGTGCATTTCAGTCCCAGGCCACTTGGTATGGTCTTAGGTACACGTATTTAGAGGTGGTCCTCTGAAAAAACGTGATCTTTCTAGAAACATGAAACTGGAAAAGATCTGCTGTCTCACCCCCCGAGCTATTAGAAATCAGTAACGATATTATGTGTCTGTGTCACAGAGAATGCATCATGCTCCACCTTAAAAATATGTCATTGTGGGGATTTTTTGCCATGACTACTTCGTTACTTTCACTGAAAATATAGAAATATATTATGCAGAAATTTGTCAAGTTTGCACAGAAATTTTTACAGAAATCATTAAAATGAGTACAGAATCAAGGCTCAGAGGTGTAAGCACGTCAACTAGTCTATCTGTCTCGTGTCTTAGGTTCACGTCTACCAATGTCATTCCTAAGAAATACATTGCTAAAGTCCTCTACTTCTCACTGCTCCACAACTTTCCAGCCAAACTATTCCATATTGCTTCAACATGTGGAAATTCTGGTAAGATTTCCCTTCAATCCAACCTGACTCTTTCTTCATGTGGTTTAAATTCATTACTTTGTCCTAATAATTACAGACTTGGGAAAAATAAACTTCTCCCGTTTTTTAGTAGGTATTTACATATTTGACAGATATTATCAGTTAGTCTGGCAGTCTTCTCTGCTTTAGCAGAATGACCTCAATTTTTTTGATCTTTCCTCATAGCTTGTTTCCGGATCTCTGATCAATGTCTGCTTTCCTGTGTGCGCTTTTCACTTCTATCTCTGAAGTGCAGCATTCAGAATTGGATATCACGCCATAGCTGCGGCCTTATCATGAAAAACAGAGGATCAATTCACGTATCTCAAAGGCTACATTTAGGTTTATATATCCCAGTATACTGTCTGCCATTTCATCTCTCATCTTTTGTTTCTTGTGTGTCAAAACATCTTACTTAATAGAAAAATCAGTTTATTTTTATTTTACACTATATAATTTTTTCCTGCCTCCAGCAGCGCTCTGATAGGTGTCCTGGAGTAAGTTATTTTTCTGTGACTCTTTTTAAAATAATTTTTGAAGTGGGAATACTGACACTACCATCCTTTCAGTTCTTTGAAATCTAGGGTTAACTGTTTGAATACACAAGATAAAGATTAGTATTTTAGATTATAGAAGATATTTTATTACCATGTTTTACTGTTGTCAGTTCACTATGTTCCCACACTAAACTGTTTGTAAAGTTTCAGGATAGTATGAAAATTTTAAGTCTCTTCAGCATATATACGCAGTAGAGCGTCTGAAAATTCTGCTTTATAATAATCAGTGTTTTTTACTGATTACCCCAAACCATTAAAT
Source organism: Buceros rhinoceros silvestris (assembly GCF_000710305.1). Lineage (NCBI taxonomy): Eukaryota > Metazoa > Chordata > Aves > Bucerotiformes > Bucerotidae > Buceros > Buceros rhinoceros. Next base: position 10,947 of record NW_010395957.1, read on the forward strand.
GAATACTTGCTCAGACTCCAATCCTACACTCTGAGACTGGATTTATCAAAAACATAACTTTGATTTTGTTGTGCTCTTACAGTTCATATCCTAACTGCACCTATTTGTGCAAGAGTCAATTTCTGCCACGCTCTACTAGTAAAATCCAATGATTAAAAAATCTATGAGACTAGTCCAAATATGTGTACGAAGGTCTCTTAGGCAGTGGTCTGGACTCAGGACTGTTGGGATTCATCAATAGAATGCATTAGGCAGAATAGCTTTTTAATGACAACAGAAGTATAGTTTACATAGCACACTGAATTCAGTTGGAAGAGAATTTACTAAAGTCTTATTTCATTATTCTTGCATGTTACCAAGAGGAAAAATAAAAGGCTACACATGAGTATTTTAGAGTCCCTTTTGAAAAATTAACAGATAATTGAAGCGTGAATATTCAGTTAGGAAGGGATGCCTAGGAAGCTGCCTGGACATGTCCCGAAGGCAGTGCTTGCTCCTTAAAAGCAATGTTCTGCTTCTGAAAAAAACTCTTTTCAAGGGGGGGTGGGGTGGGGTGAGGAGGGGGGATAGGGAGGGTAGGGGGAGAAACCTAAAAGGCATTTAGTTTTACTGAATTTTAAAAAAAGAATGTCAAGAAAACTTTACGAAGTCAGTATTAATAAACCAACAACATTGATGTGTAAAGATATAATATTTTAGAACCTGTCTTGTATTGTTGGCTGGTTCTGCCAGCCACCCTAAAAGCACTGTGCCAGAAGTGCTAACATCAGTTTTTTGCTGCCTGTTTCCAGGAAGATTCTGCAGTCAACCAATGACCACATGTACTGGTGCACCACTGGGTGTGCTCACTGTCCTAATTCTAGGTAAATTCCAGCATACATGTTTGACTATTATGGAAAACAAAGAACTGAACAGAGCCTGTGGACTCCTCATCATGGGTACCATATCATACTTCCCCCAATCTGATCATACTTGTATTCCACTGCCAGCTCTCCTTCACTAAGCTGATGTTTCTCGTAACTTCAAAGAGCAACCTCTAAGCCTCAGTCATATTCAAAATCAGTAACCTATTCACATAAGATTTCCACAAAACACATCAGTGGAATATTCAAAAGCAAGCTAATGATGAACGACAGCAAATGACCAACATAAAATGTTAAGCCTAGAGTTTGTATCCTAGTCACCGTGATGGCCTTTCCTCTACCTTATCCCAGCTCCTGTATGCAGCTTTCCCTGGAGATGAAACCAAGAGGAGCATCCCCTTTCCCCCTTACTGGCCAGTGTAGTTTCTTTTTTTTTTTTTTCCGTTGGAGATTTGTCCTCCTCTGGACTCACCCTTAACCTTTTAAAACGCTATAGACTAATGCATATGTAGATAAAATCCTCTCTTCTCAGGGTACTCTGTGATGTTCACACGGAGCTCCCTCTTTGGGTCTCTCTCTCATTCTTGCTGCAGTTCAGAGTTGTTCTTTCCTTACTTCAACAAGTGTTTAATATCAAGCTCCCAGCTCTGCAGAGTTTGAGGCCGCAGTATGTATATATATGTATGTATATATATCTTTGAACTGCTAACGACTATTTTTCCTATACATTAGCAAGAAGCAAACTCACTTTTTATGCACCAAGATCTTAAGCACCAGCTGAGCAAAATTATGCACAGATTGATCATTTCCAATGTGTAGAGATGGTGATAATATCTCTCTGGCAGGAAACTGCCCATAATCACTGATCACCAAACCTCTTACTCTGATTTTAAGTGTGGGAGGGAGAAGGCAATTTTAGTTTTAGCCGTTCTGATGATTCAGAGCAGGAGGCACACTGGACGGTGGTTTAGGAATGGTATAGTGAACACTGATCTTCAGCACAGCAGTTTCTGATGCAGACTTCACTTCAAGGTTGTGAAGTGATTATACTACGGATATAAGACGTTACGAGTCAGAATACTGTCCAAATCAACCAATTAGTTGAGACAGCAAAGCAAGTCTTCCAGGCCAAATAAAGAGATAAATTTTCATTTGAAATTTTAACCCGTATATAAGAAAGATAAACAAAAAAAATTTAAAAAAATTCTCTGGAGTTATTATTTCTATAAGAAGGATATGATTTCCTATGGTTGTAAGACTCTTGATCTGGAACAGTACTGTCATGAAGTTTCAAAACACTTTTATGAAAACTCTCTGAGTATGGTCCGTAAGTGAGGTTGTTGAGTGAGAAGCCATAAATGAAGGCACTGGCCTGGAGAAAGGAAATCCATGAGTAAGGGTTTGTTCTTTGCACTCAAATTTCTGCTTAGGTCCAATACAAATGGAGGCTGCATAATTTACAGGTGCTTTCTTACGATACTGCAATCTGATCGCTGTCAGTGTTTGAAACATTTCTCCATTTGTAGCTAACATGAACACTCGAAGTTATATTGTTTTGCTTTTATGTTATATACATTATCTGGTAATAAATTTTACCATAAGTCCTCATTCCAATCACACAGTTTCAGTAATTGTTTCAGTCTGCTTGCTTGCTTTCTTTTTTTAGGTTAAAACAATAATTTCATAAGTGTTTCTTATTTTTGTTATCATTATTGATGAATGAGACTGACCTATAATAATTTCATAATCCAACAAAAATATTAAAGAAAAAATACAGCAGAAAGTATATGTATTCCCTTTAATCCTGCTACATATATTAGTACATAATACTAGTACATTCTGTACTAATGCTGTATAGATTTAACAAAAGATATGTACAGGGATCATCTGCAAGAGTGGAATCTGTAAAACCTTCAGTGAGGAAATATTAATTAGGTAAACAAAATAACTGAGTAGTTAGAACTTAAAATGTAGTTTGAGGTCTAGATACAAAATTAAAACATAAAATTTAAAAACAAGTAGTGAATTCCGACTCCCTCTGCAGTATGTTGTATCAGATTGAAAACAGGAAATGAGATTTTAGTCACACTTTTCTGGTTTTCCCCCAAGTGCTAGGAATCCACAGATAAAGGACTTTGCAACGTGAAAAATTGTACCTTCCATGAACTTCACCGTGATCCTGAAGATAAATGCAAAGTCGCTGAATTCCTTGCTTTCGTAACCACATAACTAGAAGTTCTGTTACACAGGACTGGAGCTTATTTGTGAGATGTCACCCATACAAGAACACCTTTAGAGGAAATACCAGTCATCGCTGCAAGATGTCCAGTGACATGATCTTCATGTTACACTAAATCTTCTGAGAAGTATATACATACATACTCATATGCAATAATAAAGCACACTGATTTTTGTTGTCACTAGCATGTTTCTGTGTGCTGCTGTTTAATTTTTGCTCTCTAAAACCACATTTTCTGAAGTACATCTTCATGAAGTGAGCAGTCTGAGCTTGCATTGTTGTACTGGAAATGGTGCAGCAATTCATCTTTAGTCTCTGTCTTCACACTTCACCAAGATTTGTTAATTAATAAGGATGTATTTTCCACAGAAGGCCGAGGGGACTCTAGCTCCCCATTAACAGTAGCTTGTAGAGGCTCACGTTCCCTGTTACATTACAAGGGAGATGTTGTACACCTGCTTTGTCCTCTCATCAGATTGTGGCTCTGTCCAATCCTGACTGCTATTTCTGCTGTAATTGCAAACAGTTTGATTTCTCGAACAATCTCAGCTCTACCTATGCTCCCCTGGTCCTCTTACAGAAAAATAATTTGTTTTTCTTTCTCTGCCTGAAGATTCCGTAAACATCAGATCACATTTTGAAGTGTCCCCTCCACCTCCTACCTGTTATTCATGGGGCCTGCGGTGACTGATAGGATCATGAGGTGTGTGTTATTGGCAGGATGTTTTAATAGGCAAGGAGCTTTAGGGCTCAAATGCAAACTCCCTGAGCGACCTCAACCCTTTCACTTAGCCTTCCCTGTGTTCCAGCTGAATAAAAGAGTAATCTTATCTTCCTTTTAAAATGTTATGAGACGTTTGCTAAGCACTGTGCAATTCAAGCACCTATGTGACCTTTGGGTGGATTGCTACTCTCCCCAGTGCTTATTTGCTTCATTTATGTTTTTAAATAAACACCTAAATCATAAGAATTCTTCTTAGCTTCCCAGATTCTGTTTCCATTACAGATCCATATATAACTTAGCTCTAATACTAAGGGTTATGCATTTCTGCATAATGCCAAGGAAGTGTCTCGAACCTTATGAATTAATAGATAAGCTTAGTCACAAATTTTTTATACTGTTGATAATGTTTATGTTGTGTCTTTTTAATTAAAAGGAGGGAGGGTGACAATGAAAAAAGATGACCTTTACTTATGGGAAATGTCTATTTTAGCATGTGTTTTCCTGTCAGACTTTTGTAAGAGTTGTCCTTGATGCCAAATGCCAAAACATCTTTTTTGTATAAATTATTAAGAAAGAGCATTGCATATATTTTGCACCAGATAAATTATGCACCCATTTTAATCTTGACGAGAAATAAGGAATTCCTATTCCACCGCACATTTGTATTTTGTATGGAATTTTGCACGTACTGTGGTGTTGGGCCCAATATTTTATGCATCAGCATATCTCATGTTTTCTTTATAAACTGCAGAGAATCTGCACACTGAGTTATGTGTTTTATAAAAGGGAAGAAAGAATTCAAAATTAAAATAATCTAATCAAACAAGGTGGGGTGGTTGTTGATTGGGGTTTTTTCCCCCCTCTTTTCCTGCTTATTCCTTCTTTTTATATCTTTTCCCATTTTATTTTGTATCATTTTGAATCTCTTCAGTCACATGCAATTTCATAAATTAATTTCTCAGTAAAAGGCTGAAAAAACAAAAAATCCAGTGTACCAAATCAGATAATTTAAATGCTGATCTGCTCTCCAGCCACAAACTTTTACTCATTTGAAGTAAACTCAAGCTAACTTTTTTTTTTTATGTGTTGAATAATGTGGATAGCTTATTAATTTTCACCATATTTTTAGTCCTGCCAAGATTGCCTCTAGCAAGGGATATTGATAGGGAAAG
>NW_010395957.1:16018-23430 GCF_000710305.1 Buceros rhinoceros silvestris
GGGAAAGATGAGAAACATAAAAGGTTAACACAGAAAGGCAGATAAACAAATAGGGTTTGATCCAAAGCCAGTTTGAGTCAATGAGAGATTTTTTCCCATTGACTTCAGGAGACTTTGGGTCTGACCCATTGGGCATTTATGTATCGATACACTGAAATGCTGAGCAGCTCCTATGAAATGTCAGTTGCTCTCAGCTACCGTCTGTGTCAGAAAGAGTTAAAGGGGTTCAGTGCCCTGGAGATTTGGAGTATTTAAAAGTTAATAAGAAAGTACTTGGCTGAAAGAGGAAGGGGACAGAAACCACATACTTTACTTACAGCTTCTGAGAAATCCTGTTAAAGTCAATCAGATCAAGCAGGCACAACTGCTTTGGTGAATTAAGCACGGAGAGAAGAAAGAGGCACAGGGAGATAGCAGCTGAAGTAGAGAAGGGAAAAGACAGAAAAAAAAAACCAACAAACCCAATCCCGGTTTAATGAGAGAGTGGATAATGGAGGAAAACTTAGAAGAGAGCTGAGATTAAATATTAGGCAGGAAAATGTATACTTGTTTTTGTCTGGCTTTTGTCCCCTAAACACTTAAAATATGATTGAAGATAAAATATTTTTATTTTATTTTTTCACTCTCTTTTTAGCACTATTTAGTTTTCCTTTCCTTTGGACATTTACAATATTCTATCTTGCACACCACTCCTGGGTTCTTCCCCAGGGGCAATATTTGAGAGGCAAATGAATTTTGTTCACAGCTGGTGGCATGACATGAAGAATTTTTTTCCTTTGCAAATTTAACCCTTAACTATATTTTTTTTCTATTCTTTTCGCTACTATTCCAGAAGTGCTTTCAATTTCTGAGATGTGGGTTTTACAGAGATACAGTTTCAGAAAAGTGACATATTATTAAAAGAACACTAGCAAAATGGGAAATGTTGGTGAAAGGTAGAAGACCTGATTTGTGGTGAGTTACAACTTATAGGTCAGTAGTCCTAAAACAGTCATGAATAGGATTCCTGGATTTTCAGGAAGGAAGGAAACTCCAAAGATAATATCTGCCAAACTAAACTATTTCTAAACTGTATTGTAATCTTTCACACATAGACAAAAGCAGAGACATATTTTTCATTTTATAAAAAAGTACAGCTGATTAAATAAGCTTATTAAGCCAGCATCTTTTTTTATTTTTAAACAATAAATCAAAAGCAGTTGAATGTGACTGCATAAGTATTTAAAAGAAGAGCAGTCAGCAAATAAATAGAAATATTGGAATCCTACTGAATAAATTTTTCTACTATAGTGTCAGCTCTCCTACTAACATCCTGACATATGCTGCATGTGATATTTTAACCTGTTATGCATAAGTTTTGTTGATGTGAAAAATACTATTGATTTGTGTTCTTTGAGAGTCGTTCTTTTTCCCTGTGCTAAAATAAGGTCTATGCGCCTGCTATGCTACATGGAGGTTGTAACTATAACAGCAACACATTGAATTTTAGCTTAAATTGTGCATTTGTTTGTTTGTTTGTTTGTTTACACTATACTGCCAATGTCTAAGAAAAAAGTCAAAAAGGCATGAGAAGTAAAAGAGAGACCATTGAGATGATATTTCTGTGGGGAACTAAGAAAGGAAAATAATCCCAAGAATCTGATATGAATGGCATTTCCAGCCTTAAAGAAGGAAAAAAATATTAAACTAATTGCACAAAGTTTCTCTGCATTGTTCAAGTCTTCTCTAAATGGTATTTAGCCAAATAATGAAAAATAAAATAAGCAAAAGCACTTTCTCATTCAGATTTCAAAATATTGCAGTCAACAAGGATGTAAAATAAAAATTCTCTCAGACCTCAAAGATAATATTCTTCACTGCAAATATTTGAAGATCAATTGATTTTGAGGAAGTCTTATTTTAAAAAGTGTGCTTCATGATGTTTCTTCCAAAATTCGTATTATCTATTAAGATGTTTTAGGGACAGGGTAAAATTTTCACAATCAGTCATGGTTGACACCACTTGATTATTGCTGATTTCAGCAGTAAGATATAATTTATTTCAACTTTTATCATAATCTGACTACTTTAAAGTAGTTATGAGTGTTCCCTTTTGTCTCCTCTCTTAGTTTAAAACCATCATCCCTTGTCCTGTCACAGCAGGTCCTCCTAAACTGATTATCCTTATCTTTCTTAGAGGTCTCACTAAGTACTAGAAAGATGCTATAAGGTCTCCCCAGAACCTTCTCTTCCCCAGGCTGAATAACTCCAATTCTCTCAGCTTGTCCTCCTAGCAGAGGTGCCCTGGAACTCTGATCATTTTTGTGTCCTCCTCTGGACCCTCTCTAACAGCTCCATGTCCCTAGCTGGACACGGTACTCCAGAGCTGGAGTCTCACCAGAGTCAAGTAGAGGGACCTACTCATCATGCTCCCTTGGATGTACTCCAGGAAATAGTTGGCTTTTTGGGCAGTGAGTGCACCTTGCGAGCTCCCATTCAGCCTTTCATCCACCAGTCCTTCTCTGCAGGGCCGCTCTCAATCCCTTCCAAGAGGTTTCTCCTTCTCCCTCAACAAGTAGGAACAAAAAAATTTTCCTGACTTTTAAGTTTTTGGTTTGTTTTTTTTTCTTAAATGAAATCAAAAGAGATGCAGAGACTGTCTTTCTGAACCATATTCCAACACACTTACTTCTGGCTCCTTAGAAGCAGAACTAAGCTGAATGCTGGTCTTAACTGCCATATTCACTTCTTTCTGTACATCCACTTTATGTGCTATCTGTATTGTCTAAGGAGGTCCGTTACAGAGATCATTATGACATCTCTGCTTGAGAGGTATTAAGGAATCCTTTTTAAGTCAGTAAAGAACCTTTGTTATCATTGTTCTGCAGTATGATTAATAATTTTGATGTTACTTCTACCCCCCCACTCCTTCCCATATGTTATGTTAGTACAAAACTTTGACCTTGCAGTGAAAGATAATAACAGAACATATCTGTGGCATCCATGTGATTAATACAGCAGTCTGGGAGTCACAAGGAGACTTATGGAATACAACTAAGATGCCTGAATACACCAATGATCTCTCTGTGTTGTTCACCTTCATACTAAATAATTTATCAGCTTAATGATAATGACATTCAAATATCATAATTACAGACAACTCTTTAAAAAACATCAATTCAAAAGCTGAAAATGTAACAGTTCTCTCTTTCTCCCTCCCTCTGCACTTTCCACCATTAGCTATTAATGCCAAAATATGGTCTTTATTCATTTTACTGACATAATATAAAACCACCGTAGATTTCCCATTTTTCATAAAATTTCCATCCGCACTATTAGTTTCACTGATAGCAGTCTGGGAAATGTTGTTAGGCTACAAGATGGACGACACTGCAAAACCTCAGCATGTTAAGAAGCCATAAAATTTTATTCAGTTCATTTACTGCTACAGTCCAGTAACCCTATAGTAACAGTGTGCTATTTTTATTGTGTATTTATTTAAAGGTTGAATATTCCCTCTGCTGGTCCATCTAACCAAATTACTCTGGTTTACTAACGAACTCTATTGTAGGAAGTGAAAGTTGTGCATCTGACCCATGGGTCCCTTTTCTGTCAAATATTCTAGGGAGTCTGGTCTTTCATAAAAGATGTGTTGAAAAAAAATTTAAAAAAAGTACAAAGCAACAAGCCATGAATGAAAAAGATTTGCCTTGAGGAGGAATGTGGGGATAGGATCACCGTGTCTGTACAAGAAAAATTAGACTCTTACTGAGATTGCAGATACTCTATTCTCATAGGCAGTGGTATTCTTTTTGCAGTGGTATCTTGAACCCATTTTAGGAAGTCTGAAGACCCCATTCATCTCACTAGATGCAGGATTCTGGTCTATAAAAAATTAGTTCATATCCTGTAATTTCAGGTAGCTACAGAAAAGCAAGTATTAATAACAAAATTTGTTTAGTATCTCAGGAAAATGGCCTACCTTAAAAAAATTTAAAAATACTAAATCTTATTATTTTAAAACCACCCTGGGTGCAAACAACTCCTTTTTGCTTGTTTGTTTTACTCAATCAATCAATCAATCAATTTATTTATTTATATTAGGTTCTCTGTAAAGTCTTTTGTCAATAAATAGCGTTGGATAACCCTTCAACACTTGGTTTGGGATTAGAGAGTGTACCCAAAAAAACAAAAAAAAAAAAAAGAAGATTCCCATTTTTAAATTTTGCAAAATAGATAATAATTTTACAGCAGGTGACAACAGGGATGCATGGCAAACAGGTTGCAAACGGGTTGCAAATGTGTAACAATTAGAAACAGCATGGTGAGGGGTGATCACAGGATGAAAGTGTTCTAGCATTGCTGACTTTCCTGTGAAGATCACAGCGGGCAGGAGCTTCAGAGCTGTCTCCAGTAGACTAAGGAGTTCCAAAACCACTGTGTAATTCTGTAGAAGTTACTCATCCAGCCAGCCCATGTGAAGAGAGTCCTGTATTATTGTGCACCTGTGAGACCAGCTGACTAATCAAGCCAAGTCACAGGCCAAAATAAATGTTCCGCAACTACACACGTTATTAAATTAACAGGTGAGGTTGAGCCTAGTTTATCTACTGCTCTGTCAGACTTCATTCTGACACAGTCTGGAGTTAGTACGGTTTTGGGCTAATGGGTAGTCTCGATGCAGACAGCTTGGTTTGAGAGATAAATTAACGCCTACCAGTGCAAGCTAGGCTGGACCAGAAAACAGATCACTTCTGATTTCATTTATGTCGTAACTGTGGTCTGTATTCACCAATGTGTCAAAAAGAAGTAAAGGTGCCTGCTGCCTTGGGTCACTAAGATCACAGTAATGAGGTGAGGAGAGAAAGGAGGTGCCCAAGAGAAGCTGCTCTTTTCTAGTCAATGAAGGCGAGTCTTCTTAAAGATATCCGTGTGAAAACAGCGTGTCTAGGTTATTCTATTTATCTGGATCCCTGTTCGGCAAAAAAGATATATATTTAGAAAGATATTCTTTCCAAAAATCAGTCATTTATCTTGCAACAGGTTAAACTGTCCCCTGGAAGTGCCTCGTCTCTTTCTGAGGACTGCAGAAAGAAGCTAGATGACTATTTGAAACTGGGTGCCTAGCTTCCAGATGGCTATATTTACGTGAGATGATCTTAATGCATGACTAGAAGTTGCCAACTGTACCAAAGTAATGAGGAGGAATTTGTTTAACATAGAATTAAGTAGATGTTCATAAATTAGTCATGAGAGCCTCATAAGGGCCAGACACACCTGTGCCTTCCAAGGCAAATCCTTAGCTGAAGAAAATGGCAAGCTGCCTTTTAAAAATTCCTGGCCATTTGATCAGGCAGAACCTGACCTAAGGTGTTGTTAATAACATGCTGTTAATAACATGCTGTATACAATCTGTGGTCAGGAATTCCCAACTGACTACTGGAAACCAAACACATAGCAGGAGACAAGTAATTTCATACTTTCAATGTGTCTTAAACTCTTTCCATAGGCACCTACAATCTAGGTCAGAGACTAGGTAAAGGATCAGATTGTTTGTATGGACATTCTTATACACATAACATACATATATATATGTGTAAAACTCCCTCAAATCAACAGCTCCAGTGCACCCCAAAGACTCTCCACATAGTTCTCCAGTTTGAGAATTTTCACTTCCACATCGCGCAATCCATAAATTCCTCCCAAGAGCTGCAATGATGAATATTTTTCATAAAGACATATGATTTTGTTCTAACAATTTCCAGAAAAAATGAGTCCACTACTTTTCCTTGTGAAATGTTCTGACTTTTGAGTTGTTCAGAAAATAATGTCTATATTACAGGAATTTGTGGTACCTCAACACAGATTTTGATTTCAAATCAAGACAAAAAGAAGAAAGAGATGCTGACATTTGAAGCTCTGTCTCTGAACAATAACAATCTTTTTTAAGGAAAAAATCAAAATTTTGAGGATTCACACTGATTAATTTATTGAATTTTATACCTGAGCATCATGGTAGCATAATAAAAATATTTACAAGATGTTAGACTGAGTGCATATAATTAATTTTGAATATTATTTTAATTAACATAATATAACAAGAAGTATAAACAAAAATATTTTAAAAGGTTATTCAAAAGGGAATTTTTTAATTTTTAAAAATGAAACAGTTGAAGATTACAAAAACAAATTAAATTCAAAATGATGCAATGAGAGCTATTTTCCCTGGCAAAAAAAAAATTGTTGGAATGACACATTCCTGCAAAATATTTCAGTCTGACTGTTTTGACATTTTCTTTTGTAGAACTATTATGTCTCTTTGTCAGTCCTGCTGGTTTTCTTCAGGTTTTGAATAGTGTTACGTGTATTTTTTTTTATGACTTACTCTATATTGAAAACCTTCTCAATACTTCTGTCCTAGTATGAGATTTCATGGTGAGCATGTTTCTTTTTGAGAAGAAGGAGGCAAGGCTGTACAAAGAGGTAACAACAAATACAAAAGAAAAATAATAGTAATAACAAGAAATAAAATATAAATCCAACAGCAACATTTCATTCTTTTAAAATCTAATTGTATTAGAAACAAAATCCAGAGAGTCATTTCTGCTGCAGCTGGGAAGATGATGATTGCAGCTAGTATTATGAAGATACCACTTTCTACTAGGTATTGAATGAATTGGATTGATGGGAGTTTGTTTGCCCCTACCCACAGGCCAAAACAGAAAGGGAGAAGGATGCATCCATTTACACTGGGGTGAAATGTTTTGAATGTATTTATTTGAATGTATTTGTTAAAGACTATGAGGTCATGAGGAAAATGCCAGAGATGCCTTCACAAGAGACAGGTAGAATACATAAAAATGAAAATAGAAACACTTAAAAGTTAATCAAACAGTGACTATGGGTGGTTTCAACATCTTTAAGAGTGGTTGTGGAACATTTAAAAATCAATATGTGTAGTAAAAAATAGCCTTTTATAGCAAAATGTCACATGCGCTTCCCGGAACGGCAAATATCAAGATCCAAACTACTCTACTGAACAAACCAAAATGAAGTAAATTCAAATGAGTAAACCAAACTGTGTGATTACCTGTGATTAAACACAGTATTTTTGAAAGGGGTACTTTCCTCAATCAAGAGGCAGGGCCCTGCTTTCATGAGAAAGAAAAGCAAGACACCTTTTAGTGCAAGCCTTCCAGACAAAAAGAACTTCACCAAATTGTGAGGAACAAGAACGTTGCTCAAGAAGCCTGGAATGCTATACTGCAGTGAAACAGCAGTGTGAAGTGAGAAAACCCCAGATTTCCCTTTTGACTGGTAATTTAAGAGAGAAATAAGGAAAACAAGGATTAGAACACAGACCTCCTCTCTCTCAGTGGAGTATCAGAGGCATTAGGCTTCCAAATTACGTTTCCTTTTTCATGCTCTTTCCC
>NW_010395957.1:23519-61073 GCF_000710305.1 Buceros rhinoceros silvestris
CTTTCCCTATGAATATTGATGAGCCAGTGTGTAGCCAGGAATGTTTCAAAAAGAGTCATGAATTTACGTAAATTTGGGGGATAGGACCTGTCCTTGGGTAACAGAAAACGCAGAATTAAACCCTTTCAGGCTCAGTAAGACTGATTTTTAATTAAGTGCTTTAAGCACTAGGTTATACAGAAGAAAACACAAAAACTAGAAATAAATCAAAAATATTGCAGAAAACTTTACCTCTTGTTTCTTAACAAAGCTACCAGACCTATATGGTGTTCATCTTTCTAAGTGTTGGTTTAAACAATGAAATGTGGCATGTAATGTCCCAGTAAAAATCCTTTATGTATGAAAACCGAATACACTATGATATTCAATACTTGTTCTCACTAAATATCTGTGAAACCAGGTGGCAAATGTTTGCTCTGATCTTACATCAGTTTAAGAAAAGTAAACACAGGATGGAAATATATATCTATCAAAGCCAGCATAATAGAAAAAAAAACATGATGGGGATTCTGGAAAAAAAAATAAGTAAAAACATTCTGTAAACTTATAAGACTGTAAGGGAAAAATAAAGAAGTCAGAAAACTGTAAAGAAAAGAGTATGAGTGCAAACCTCAGAAGAGCCTTTTACAAATCAACATATCCAAGACACATTTCAGGGAAAAATAAAACAAAACAAAACTATAAGACTATTATTCAAAAAGAAGATTCTTTGCCCCTGGGCTGTAGCTGAGGCTGGGGCTCATCAACCCTTGCTCCCTGCTGACTTAAAGAGAAGAATTTCAAATAAGAGAGTTCCAAGAACAAAAGATGTGAATCTCAAAGCAACTAATGGAAGGAAAGGAAGAGCAAGCTCCACCTCCCACCCTGAGCTAACTCAAGAAACAGCAAAAATGTACGAGCACAGCAGAGCTTTTGTTTTCTTTTTCAAACTCTTGAAGAAAAAGGAGAGCCAGAACATTCCTGGATGGAAACTTCAGACGTATAAATTAAAAAAAAAAAAAATCTTCAATGGACAGAGAAAGTCTCCTTGAATATATCCTTCTATGCATGCATACATGCAAGAACTCCTCTTTCTTGTCTCGAAAGATATTTCAGGAAATACTTTCTGAAAAACAAAAAAAACAAAACCAAACACCTTAAAGAAACTTAACTCATGCTTCTACTTCTATACATCTTTCTTTCACCAAATGTTCCTTATAAAAAAGTCATCATTACTTAATTTTTTCAGCCAGTGTCCCAGTAAACTCAGAAGTCTTTTTAGGTTACATGAGATTCCCACAGCTCTTCTTCAGTATCAAGATGTTTCGATATTTTTTCCAAGTGCTAACTTTTTCTTTGAGAAATACTGCTTTCATGAGTCGACTTTTATCTGAGCTAGCCAGGAATATATGCTCCAGCATTCAGTGTGATGATGAATTACAGTGTGGAGTGATGAGGAAAATCAAATATTTTCAGACACTATCAAAGCTGCTTTTTTGATCCAAGTGAATGATAACAACTGTTTCATGAGAAAATCTGTCGTTCAGAAAGTTATTGGGGAAAACCAGCAAATTTTTTACTTTGAGAAAAAGAAAATAATTGTTGTGATAAACCAGAAATGTCACTTTGGTTTATGTGCCTTTTTTTTATTATTATTATTTCACAGGTTTCCTTTTTAAATACAATTTTTTATTGTTTCAATCAGAAAACAGGGTTTTTTCCAGAATACGAAATACCTAATTAATACTGAAATAGGAATAAAACTTTGGGAAGCCAACACTTGAACAAGTGAAGTCTAATACTCTCTTGAGAGGCTGCAGAGACACGACCCTCTCACCATGACTGGTGATCTAACAGGTCCATGACAGCCCAGACAGCAGTAATGAACAAACTCTTGCTAACTCTGTTCTGAATTTAAATCAACTAAGGAGCTGGTAGGAAGACATTAGACAAAAGGCTTTAGTACTTTGACATTCTTAGCTATGGCTGCGCTGTACAATCCAATGCCACATCAGGATGCCAGGCCATTTGTCCTTATGTCTTCAGCAATATCCTGGTAGTGTGCTGGGATGAAGGATGCTCACCTGTCTTTCCTATACCACTCTCTCCCCTAAATGTCCTCATGTCCCTTTTTTGCCCAAACGACTAATAACATATAAGACGTTTGTTTTCTTCTTAATAATGAGAGGATAAAGGCTTCAGAGAACTTTTCCTTTACAACACATTGTCAGGTGATGTGAAACAAAGTCAGCTAAATCTTCAATGTCTCCAGGAAACAGTAACTGCTCTTTCTTCCCTTCTGGATGGGCTCCTCTGTTCTACAGGGACTAAAGCCCCATCTTTCCATTCCAACCTTTCTGCAGATTAATGGAGTCAAGTGAAAGGTGGGCCTGACACAAACCAAGTTTCCTGAGAAAACTGTTACAAGATTCTTCGTGTTGCCCTTCCTTATTGCGTAGTTTCTGCCCCAGAGCAGACTGCATTTCCAGACTATCCTGTGTTCATTCACCTGTGTACCATCAATGAATTTTAGAAAGAGCGCTGAGTGCTCCTATTCCATGGCAATAGTACAACAATTCTGTGCAAGCAATTATCAAGGCATTTATTGCCTTGAAGGATGCAAACACAACAGATGTTGATTTGAAGTGCTTCTCTATCCAAACCATGGATATAACCACATGCAAAACTTTAAAGAGGATAAGGGTCAAAACAACCCTTGTCAGTATTGTGCCTACTTTTGTCAGACAATAGCACTTGACAACATGATAACTCCATCACTTTGATTTCAAAAGGAGAACATGGAAAGTGAAAAAAGCTTTTCTGAATTCCCTGTAGCTCATATTTGATCAAAGAACTCCAGATAAAAGACTGAGAAATTGTTTAAAATATATAATAAAAATCCTCTGTATTTCAGCTATCAAAAAAGTTACTGCTGAGAAGACAGCAATCTTCTTCAATATAAGTTTTCTGAAACTACAAAGAGTTTCTTATCTGACTGTTACCTCTTTAAGAGAAAGCTAGGTATAGTTTGGTTTTGTTTTGTTTTAAATTTTATTGTAAGCAAAAGTATCACAAGAAATCTGTGAATGCATGACAAAACTTTAGATGTATTCAGTGATTCAACCAATAAATTATTTAAGTCTAGGGAAGAAACTTTTTTTTTCCCAATCCCTGTCTTGCTGAGGGTAGTTGTAGGAAGCAGAGTGTTATGTATATCTTTCCTACAAAATATGCAGAAACTTGTGTGTGTAATGTTTTTCACATCAGTTTTGTCAATAATCAAAAAGATTCTTTCTTTCTCATGATTCTTGGCATGGCTGCTGGAAAATAAAAGTTGAAAATGCTTGAAAAAATAAAATATAGAAGATTTATTCAACAATTGAATTATTTAAATCTACGTAAGAAATGAGACCTGTAAGGCAAAGGTTCTGCTTACAATTTTCAAGGCTTTTTAGGACTTACTTGATATACAATTTCCTTAAGTGCTTGCTGTGGTGTTTGAATGTTATTATTTATTTCTCTTAAAATTACTAGAGCGAGATGACTGCTGAAGAAAAATCTACACCGAGACAGGTTTTGCTGATCAATT
The DNA here is from genome assembly GCF_000710305.1 of Buceros rhinoceros silvestris. Lineage (NCBI taxonomy): Eukaryota > Metazoa > Chordata > Aves > Bucerotiformes > Bucerotidae > Buceros > Buceros rhinoceros. The sequence goes on from NW_010395957.1 coordinate 27,088, forward strand.
AAAGCCCCATTTGCTCTCAGCTTCGTAAGTGTAAATCAGGAATAACTATTGACTGCAGCAGTTGCAGTGAAGTTACTGTAGATTTACTGACATAAGTGAAAGCAGAATGGAGTCCCAGAGGTTCTTTTTGCTCAGGTAGTAATATCAGACCTACTGAAGTGACAAATAGGTATTCGCCAGTGTTTGAATTCTGTTGTTTCATTTCGGCCTTCACAGTAATTTTAAGATTTGTTAGTGTTGATCTTCTTAAGGGGGGGCGAAACTGGTGGTAAAATAACTTTAAATAAAAATGCATTGGCTGGTTCCGTGCCTCAATTATTCCTTCTAAATTTGTTGCATTATTTTATATCTGCAGATGAAAGTTGCAAGAAGAAAGGAGAAGTCATGAGTCAGAGGGCTTGAAGTTAAAAGCTTTATTTTACCATATTTCACTTAATTTCACCTTGTTTACTTCTGCTTTGGTTTCTCCATCTACAAAATAGGAATAATAATAATGTTGAAAAGGGCAAACAATTTATAGAATTTATGTTGATGATTCTTTACAGCTATATTGTGCAGACATTGGCTTTGCAAGATGCTTGAAATATACAGCCTTTTGGGAGGTACAGTTTTCTGTACTTTTACAGATAACTATACGAGTTACAATGAGTTGGGTTGTTATTGTTATTCTTTTTAAGCAGAAACAATGGATTAATGTTTGTCATGACTCAGATAATAAACCAGTCCGCAAATAATGAGGATTCAGAAGAAGATATCCTGACCTGGGAGTTATTTCATAGCAATTTCATGAAGAATTTTTTAATTTCTTCCTGAGGCAGTGAATGCTGGATGTTCCCAGGAGCAGGATGTCTGGTCCCATATAGCCATCCTTATGCAAGAGCTTTAGGAATTTGGCAATGACCTTGTCAGGAAGAGATGAGAAATTTTAGAGCCTAGGGTTTTTTTGTTTTTTTTTTTTTTCTCTCGCTCTCTTTTTTTTTTTTTTTCTGTAGATTTTGGAACCAGGACTACAATGACAAACTCATTTACTTACCTATATAATCATGTAGAAAGGTATTGGGAAGATAACTCTATGGGTTGTAGGAGTGATACCTTGACACAAGACCCTGGTTCAGCCGTGTGATAAATTTGAATGTCTAGGTTAATATTAGCATATACTTATTTCTAACATAATGTGCAGACAAAATGTAACAACACTACATTTGATGCTATCATTTATCTACATACACAGTGTAAAGTCAGCTAAAACTAACAGGGAAGATGGAAAATAATACAAAGACTTAAAGCAAGATACTTAATGGCAGACCAAAGTAGTTTGTACAGAACAGGCTTGCTCAGTTTGTTTTGTGTAATGTCTCACAGGAATGCTAATGAAGACAACAGGACTCATTAGCAGAATATACAATTACTTTAATTTGGGTTTGTTTTGTTTTGTGGTTTCTTTTTTTTTTTGAGGGTGTGGGTGGGGAGGGTGGTTTGGGGTTTTTTTTGGTTTGGTTTGGTTTTTTAAGAACTGAAACAGTTTTCTGTAGCCAGACTAGAATTATGAGTTTTGTAATCAGCCTGGGAAACTGATGCGACTTTGTGCTTTTAACAAAAGCTGACTACACCAAATCTGTTCAGAGGTATTCCAGTAATATCTGGGGCATTTGATTATTATTACTTTTTTTGTTCTTTCTTGGGGCAGGAAGGTGGATTACAGGAAACGACCAAGTTAATTTCTTCTGAGCTACTTCAGTCTTGATTGGAAGGTAAGAATGTCAACCGGCTTGTAAGACAAATCTGAAGATATACCTAGTGGTCTTCTTGTCTTTGTTCACCAGTTTTCATGGACCGTTAAATCTAAGTAAAAGCATTTACAGGAACATAAGCCTTAGGTAACCTTTTTGACCACAGCTTCAGAGTCTGCCACGACTGACACAAATTAATCATTTGTGATCTATCTTCAGCAAAGGAACCATACGGACACAGACCGTTCGTTCAGTGTAGGAGCAAATATTTCCTGCTAAAATTCATCCTCCTAAGACATATAGTCATGCTTATTACAGAGCTGTACAAATTTCTACCTAAATAGCTAGACAGAAATTTAAGAGATACCCATGCATATTTATCAAAACTAGACTTGTATATGTCTAAAAAATTATGTATATGTCTAAAAAATTATGTATATGTCTAAAAAATTATGTAGACAAAAGTGATGAAGATTTCCTGAGTCCAGGATTAAATTCCGGTCTCAGAGAGTCATGCTGACCTAGATAATAGCTGAGATGTCAGGATATGTGCTGGGAAGATAGAAAAGCAGTTATAGGTCATTGATCTCAATGGGTTTTTTTCCATCTAGATACTAAGAAATCAAACAGATCAAATTTTGATTCTGCATCAGAACAAAAACTAATTTTGAAACAATCTTTTTTTCATTAAATGGAAATGGAAGTGTTGTTTTCCAGACAGACCTAATGAGCTGTCATCATAATAACAAATTATATGCTCATGAGATTTCCTACACAACATAAAAAGGTTTATATCAGATTCAAAAAAGCATCTTAAGTTTGGAGATAGATCCAAATGGCTTGTTTCAGTTAATTTTCTCAAAATATGCATTACATAAATGAAGGAAGGATAAGACAGCATTTTTCTTATGCTCATTCATCTAAAGCAGGCTTAGCAGAAATGATTTGTTTTAACATACTCTGTAACATAAGGATTGCTATAGTTTTAGTCAGGACAACTGTTTGTAACAGGGTTCGATCAAATGCACGTAACACTAGATAACAGTTGATACCAAAAACGAATTTACGTATCTATAGCTGTTCACTGAAAATAAACAGACTTAGCAGCTTGTTAAGTGAAATGGCAAAAATATGTTTTCTTTTATAAGAATATATTTTGCTCCATTACTCTTCACCCTCTACTCCACAAGTATGGCTTCTGTCTCCTGGTCCTGCACATGGGCCAAGGCAATGCCAAACACACATACAGACTGGATGATGTGTGGATTGACAGCAGCCCTGCGGAGAAGGACTTGAGGGGACTGGTGGATGAAAAACTGAATATGAGCCAGAAATGTGGTCTCACATCCTGGAAAGCAAATCACATCCTGGGCTACATCAAGGGAAGCGTGGCCAGCAGGTCGAGGAAGATGATTCTGCCACTCTACTCAGCTCTCATGAGACCCCACCTGGAGTACTGCGTGCACCTCTGGTGTCCCCAATGCAAGAAAGACATGGATCTGCTCAAGGGGGTCAAGAGGAGGGCCAGGAAGATGATCAGAGGCCTGGAGCACCTCTACAACATGTAGAGAGAGTTGGGGTTGTTCAGTGAGGAGATGAGAAAATACCAGGGAGACCCAGCTGCAGCCTTTCAATACTTGAAGGGGGCTTACAGGGATGATAGGGAGGGAATTTTTTTTCAGGGAGTGCAGTGATAGAACGAGGGGTAACAGTTTCAAGCTGAAAGAGGCTAGTTTTAGATCAGATAAAAGGAAGGTCTTCTACACTGTGAGGGTGGTGAGACACTGGAACAGGTTGTGCAGAGAAGCTGTGGATGCCTCATCCCTGGAAGTGTTCAAGGCCAGGCTGGGTGGGGCTTTGAGCAACCTGCTCTAGCAGAAGGTGTCCCTGCCCATGGCAAGGCGAGTTCGAACTAGAAGATCTTTAAGGTCCCTTCTAATCCAAATGATTCTATGATACTTTTGATTTCAACAAACTGGTTAGTTATGCTTTCACTGCGTTGATGGCATAATGTGAGAAGATTCAGATAGTCTTTCTTATCACGTAACAATATTCTATGACTGAAAATAGTGGATTTTTAAAAGCCAGAAGGAGAGGAACTGAAAATGAAGGATCTAAGTAGTATAAGGAGGAATAAATTTTATGCCAGTGGAAAGACAACAAGAACAAGAAAGAAGAAAAAAAAGAATATGGGCTGAATGAAATAAATAGCAATAAATAGGAAGAAAAAAGACACCTCAAAATATGCATATATAGGGGGAAATAGTTTATGGCAGACTCAAACCTTCAAAAATCTTGATTTTTTTTTTCTTTCCATCACTTTTGAAAATCTCAGATAAAAATAATTTCGTAACTAAGTTAATGATGTAACACTCAGGAAACTGCAGTTTATTTATTGCCTCTGACAGATTTTCTATGCAATTAGAGAAAATAGTTTAGTTATTGGGATTTAAAGGCCCTGACAGCAAAATGAAGAGAGTTATATTTCTCTCTATATACCTTATTTCTAGTCCTCTTCCATTAGATTATATTCATTAGGTTCAGAAAACAAGCGTGAAAAGATGATTCAGTACCTCTGTGAGCCAACGTGGGAGTATGAGCAAGTCAGGTTGTGGCTCCTTTATTGATGAGTATTACTTGTAAAAATGGAAGCAATTTTACTGGAGAGAATAAAAAACTATCTCACACACATGTGAAACCTATCATGGTTGTCCTTAAAAATGGCAAGCTTACCAGCTTAGCTGTGTTTTTTGGTTTAACCCCATATATACAATATCTGCTCTAACTATTATGAGGCAATAGTCTTTGTGCTGACCTGGTCAAGCAGGATGCTAGGACTATTTCAGTCTTGTATTGACCAGAGATGGTTTCAACTTGCTTTGGCTGTTAACAATGGTCTGTTAGTCAAGTGGCTATTGCCTTAATTGATTATAATTCTTATAATACTATATACGGTGAAGATCTGACAAGAGCTGTTAATACTGAGTAACAAATATTAATACCCTATATTAATTTGGGCTAAGGAAATTTAATGAATAACTAAGCTAATAGTTAACCTAGGGTGATTTAAGTTTAGTACAAAGTGAAAGTGAAGAAAGAGCAAGAAGGGAACAATTAGAAAGCTTATAAAAATGTACCCAAGAAAACCCAAAATCAAGAGGGTTGAAGTCATAATTATATTCCTCTGAATTACTGCTTTATCACCCCTTAAATTCCTATTATTCAGGAAAAATAAACTGGTTAACTTGACAAGAATGTCTGAGGCTAAACTAAGGAAAGGGAAAGAAACTGTAAAGTTCATGTGTGTCAGTATTAAGTGCATTGTTAAATGGAAATGTTATGGTTGATCTCATTGGAATAATAATAACTGTTATATTTTGATAAGACTGGCCTTGATTTAAACTAACTATAAATTCTTAGCTGCACTTACTAGGTGTGCTCCATTTTGATTATAACAATATTTTTAGTCTAACACTGGGAAGACTGTGAAGCAAATCTTCCTTAAGTGGTGTCCAGGCATGGAAAGGATAAGAATGTGAAGTGGCCAGCCTGGATTTACCATGGGAAAATTGTGCCTAATGAACTAGAAGACCTTTATAATTAGATGCCTGGTTTGGTAGATAGTGGAGAGCAGTGGAAATTGTTTAGCTTATCTTTGGCAAGGCTTTTGGTATGGTTTTCCTCAGTGTGCTTGCAATGAAATTTAAAAAAAAAAAAAAAAAGAACTGATATTCAAAACCTGCCTAAAGCTTTAACTTTGAAGTTGACTATGCCACACACCTCTGAGAGAGTTCACAACAGATGACCTCCAGAGGTCACTTTCAGCCTAAATTATTGTACAATTTTATGAGTATACCTTCCTCAGTACATTCAGCAGAATGGTTAAATGCACCTTGAAGAAATGTAAGTCTCAAATGCCTTTGAGTCCAGCAAAAATTTAGAGATCATTCCAATGAACAAATTGATTTTCATGGCAAGAAATTCATTTCCAGTTCAGCATTACAGCACAATCATAGAACCACATCCCTAAGTAATTATACAAAGCTTATTCGCCTTCTCTCTTCAGGAATTGAATGTATGACTCCTAACTGTCTAACAAGGAAAGCAGTTTCTACATGAATACGTACTTACTTGGGAACTCAAGAGGCACCTTCAACAGAGCCCAGCTGTCACAGATTCAAGAACAGGGATTTGTTTTGCCTTGTTTTCCTGTCAGCAGTAAAATTCGAATTTGGCAGAAATAATAAGATCCAATTGCTCATCAGTAAACGGCATTTTAAACAAAAGACAGTTGGGCAGTAATTGTTTCTGTATTTTCAGTTGTTGCCATTTCAAGCTTTGTCATTGACTTTATTGGTACATGTTCTGTGTTGGCTAAGATTTTGGTTAGACACGCCAAGGAATATAATTCAGAATTTTGCCATCTAAGCAGTTCACAGCACTGTGTTACCTGCATCGTTTTCCAAGTAGTTTCTTATGTTGTTATTCACTGAATAGGGAACCTGAATTCTGCAATCATGTGAAGAATTCCTCTCCCAAATACCGTGAGAAAAGGCTTTTTAATATTGATATTGTCTAAAAGGTGAGAAGACCAAGAACACCTGAAAAAAACCCGGGAACTTGTAGGGCAAATTTTATTTCTGACACTGAGCTTTGACCAGAGCACTCTGTATATACAACTTTCAGTAATAATGGAATGAACAGAATGGAAGTCCTATTTGTCCTCACTGTGCCAGGACCTCAGTGTAGATGAGTTTGGAGGGAAGGATGACACATAAAGGCCAGTCCCATCATCCACAAATCCTTATCTGGAGGTGAATGCAATCTTTGTGAACAGTGAGGGTGTATATTACATAGTAAAAAGTGGTGGGACTCACATCTACTTTTAGCTGTCTTGAAGTTAAATATTTAAGCTATTCTGTTGGACTTTACGTAGTTAAGAGGGTGATATAGCTAAGATGAATCACTTTCTGTAGATTTCCCTCTTAAATACCCGTCATAAAACAGAATGAATTGCCCTCCACAGGTACTAATCCCCCACAGCTGGCTATAGAGAGAACCCAGTTGTCAGCCTGAACTTATTTAGTCCAGAATAAACAACTAATCTGTCCTGAGATGCTCTAGTACCTTATCATGAGACAATTAGCTATCAAAGCAAAAGTAACCTCCATGGTTTTCAGATAAGAAAAACCACTCCAGGCCTGAAAAACAGCTTCCAGGACTGTTCTGTAATTTAGGCCTAACTATCGGTCTCTTGCTTGCTTTCTCTTTGCATCCCTTTTGCTTTCAATGATAAAAAAACTTTCAAGGAAATTACAATGTAGTGTGAATATCCAGGTAGAGCAATCCCATGAAAGCCTCAAAGCCAGGTTTTCGAGCACCTTAAAACTGCCCTTTCCTTCTCATGTATTGTTACATTACTTACCCTGTGTTGACTTCGTTCTGTCCTGCACAAATACAAGAAACCTCTGTAACTATGACCCAGAAAACCTGTTTTCCTCTCATTCTGTCTGGTTTCTCACCTTGCCAAGAGAAGAATGCTTTTTTTTTTTTTCCCCCCACCTTGAGTTGCAAAACCAGTATAGTTTGGAACTCTTCTGCAGGTTACATTTCTCTTCAACATAATAAGCAGCCTTTCCAGATTCAGTAGTAGTAAAAAATCTTCAATTAAAATCTTCCTTCAAAATCAATAATCTTTCAAAAGATTCAAAGAAACAGGAAGTGAGATAGTGCTTAAATTTATTTCTGTTGCTGCAGTTACAAACTTGGGCTACCTCCACTGAGGGAAAAACCTGGAAGAGACTCAAACTGATGTACAGAAATGCCATTGCCTGACCTCCTAATTTAAGAACTTATACAGACAGGGTACAAATTTCTATTTGGAAAGGATCTTAAAACAACATCTAATATTATTTTAAAATTTTCTTGCTGTGAATTTTACAACCAGATGAGAAAAACTTTGTGGATATTACTTCTGACTGCCATATTTTCTGGAGCTTCAAATGGTAATACATTTTAAACTGGAGTGATCCAGGCTCATTTTAAAGGGATTAAATTGATCTCCATTTCTGAAATGAGAGAAGATACCCCTGCCCACACCTTTCAGGTGTGTCAAAGGAGACTAAGACATTAGCTAAGAATAAATTAATGAGCTTATGTGGACTTCTCCCAAGCAGTTTTAGTCATGTAAATGACAGCCAGAAAACATTACTAGACCTAAATCCTTTTGAAGTCTGGCAGTTACATGTCCGACCTAATGATCTCAGTTTCTTCACTTTCCCTAACGTTTCTGGAACGATGTCATTGCTAATTTTGAGAAATACATATAAATTCTGATGTCACTGAGAAATTCATACTCCATGTCTTCATGTATAATATTAAGTGTTCAAATTGTAAAGATTTAGTGTTGAAAGATTGTTGAGAGAAATGTTGCATCCTACTTTTAGGCCAGGAAGAGGCCACAGGAGCTCTAAGGACCCAACAGTGCAGGATCTCAGCCCTCATCCAGGCTCATACTGACCCGACATACTGGGATTGTGTCTGGCAGAATTCTGGTAGTGGGCAAGGAGGCTACTGTCGTGGTCCCTGTAAGAAGCTTCAAGAAGCATCCCCATGTGCAGGTTGGACCAACCTCTGGCTAATGCTGAGCCAATCAGTGCCTTTGTGATCAATATATTTAAGAGGGGAAACCTGTTAAGCAACTTCCTTTGTTTTGGTAGACCATTCATTTTGGCTGAAGGGTGGAACAGGAGAAAAAACAACCAGGCAGACACCAGGTCATTGAGGTAGGAGGGGGCAAGACATGCTGGGGCACACATTCCCTTTCAGCCTGTGTTAAGATGACAGGACGAGCCCTTACAGTCCATGTTGGAGCAGGGGACTAATCATTAAATAGACCATGACTCTGAGGAAGGCCTGCACTGGAATGATTTGTCACTGGGAGGGACACAGCCTGCAATAGAGACCCACATGGCATCAGGGGAGTACTGCGAGGAGTTTTCCCTCTAAACAGGAAAAGGTGGCAGGAACAACTGGGAATGGACTGGGACTGGCTGCAACATCCATTCTCTGCCCACTTGCACCACCATAAGCAAGAAAGTAGCAGAGCTGGGTCCAGTAAAAAAGGAGAGATGAAAGAAAGGTGTATTTATTTAAGATCTGGTTGTATTTATGATAAATAACATAATGTCCTACTCTAATTCAATTGGTGCATTTGTGGTGGCTTTGTTTAAATTCATTCTGATTCCGCAAGTTGAGTCCATTTTTTGCCTGTGACCTTAACTGGTGAGTGAGCCCTCCCTTTGTCCATGTCTCAGCCCTCAAGACTTTTCCTGTATTTTCTCCTCCCCATCCCACCAAAGAGGGGTAGGAGTGAGCGAACAGCTGTGTTGTACTTTGTTGACAGCTGTGTTTGAACCATAACCTGAGATGGTCATAGCTTGTTTTAGCTCTGATAGTATCTGTCTTCTGGTTAAGTGGCTTTTATCCAGATTTTTTTATCTTAGGTTTGTGAGTGCCATACACAGTAAAAGTTTAGCAAACCTTATAATCACTGAATAGCAACAGGTAACATTTCGTGATAATGGGCTGGCAGAGATTGGTCTACATTCAAGTATTAGCTGGATACAAATGAAAAGAAAGTAGACTGTGTGTGAGAAAATTTCTACAAATACATTTGTGTCAAGTGAATCAACGCAGATCAAAGGCCAGAGTGGCAGAAACACCCACCATCAGCAGCACGTTCCTCCCAGTGGAAGACTCAAAACAAGGAGGACTTACTGTAAAACCTCTTCTCCTTGCCCGCCCTTCTCTTCAGTGAAAACTGATGTTGTTGACTTCAGAACCCAGAGGAACATAGAAAGATTAAGCATACGACCAGAGAAAAGGGCTTGATAAAGGACAGTTTCAAACTTTAATAAAAAAAAAAATTGTTAAAATAACCCCACAAACCTTCAAAACATTTTCAAGTGCTTTTACTGAAATCCATTCGAAAAATTTATTCTTTTATTTCAGAAATGCAGAGCATAAGCTGTAATTCACAGGTTTTGACTCCATGCAGCTTCATGAACTGGTCACAGAGGTAATTCCATTTCTCCTGCAACACCTCAGCTAGATGTATTCCATACTGTCTTCATGGCATAATAAAATACGGAGGACTAAACATATGGTCAAACGTACATAGTCAAAAAGGTGAAAGGGAAAATGCAGTCCCAAGATACACAAATTCCTCTGGGGCACCACAGCTATAATTCCTTGGGGGTTTTTTGAATTTTTATTACTATTATCTAAAACTGAAAATTCTATTTTATTTAGACATTTCCTCTATCCACCATACAAGTTTATTGTATTCACAAGCACCCTAGCACATCCAGGTTTATGGAAACAATGGGATTTTTTCTGTTTTCTCTTACAGAATCATTCACAATGTGACAGATCTCTCCATAACTACATAATTCTTTATGTCCAGTCTACAAATTTCTCTGCTTAATATCCTCCAGTTAATTGTGATTCAGTCCCTTTGGAATTACCTAAATAAAGCTTGTCCTTTTCTGTTGTTTACTTCCTTGAATGAATCAAAACCGAACAGATCTTCTCAAACCTGTCATTTGGGCAATATATATTTGTTTTTTAGGCTACACAGAGGAAGCCCTTGTGGATACAGGGTTGATCATCTGAGGGTTATCCCTCTATTTGTTCTTTTTAGTGAGTGGTGGTGCAGAAATGCATTCCAGATTTGATCAAAGGTATCTAGTATCTTTCTCTGTTCAAAGGCTGCTCATTCATATTTTACAGTTTCAAGAGCAGCATTGACCCAGCAATCAATATAAGATGTTAAGATTTAAATTTTTTTCTGTCTTTACCTGTAGTAGCTTGAAGGGAACATTTATGTTTAGAAGCTGTCACCACAGATGATTTTTTTTCATAATTAGGCTAGCATCATGATTCAAACCTATAGCAAAACTTTTTTAAAGTTAGTTGACATTGTTACTGTAGGCTATTGAAGATGACTTTTTAGACACAATCCAGCTATGTGAAGTATAACAAGGAATGACAAAAGCGCTTGCAATTCCTAAGCCCTTGAAAAATAAATGCAGAGGTAAAAAACTCAGCTACAAATTTCAGGAACATATTCAGTGCTATTCAATGTATCCCATGGCATTTAAACCTCTGAACTATTTACCATTTCTCATCATATACATCTGAACTTTGTTGAAAACTGGAGTAATAGCTGGTTTTGTACACCTAAGAAATTCCCCATCTCACAGAATCACAGTAGTCTGTCACATAAGTAAATACTAACACAGAGTATTTAAAAAGAAAAAGGCAGAATGTAATCTATCCATCAAAGCAGTGAATGCTTTCTTTTGTTCATTTTAGGCTTTGCTTTTCCCAGAGAGACATACAATTTTTGCTCTAGAGAACTGCTGTTCTGTTTCTTGCGATGAGTGTAAAGGGCAGACATCTTAAAGGCATGAGACCCTGAATGCCTCAGGGTATTTTTAAGTAATACAAAGGTATAAATCTGAGGTTTAATTTTATGCAGCATCAAGTCAGTTGTATCATGTGGGAAGCCTCCCTTTGCTTCTCAGCTGCATCGAAGCTGCATGATGCCCTCCTTACATTCAACCTCTATGTATAAGTAATGAAATATTTACTGGACCAAATTGAATACGCAACTGTGTTTTCATAGCCCTTGGGCTAGAGCACTCACTGGAGGGGAAGCAGACACCATTTGCCATGCTGAACCAGGTAGAGGAGTTTGAAATCAAGTTTCTTGCATCTAAGAAGAGTATAATCACCAAGGGCTAGACTTCAGTTCTATGATTTGCTTGAGTCTCTTTGGGAACACGTCTCTTCTCATCTCCCCCTCCTTCAAAAGTAAAGAGCCAGCACAGCGTTTCATGGATTCTAAAAGGACCACTTTAATATTTCTGAAATACTTTAAAAATAGTCAAATGAAATATGCATGTTTGAATCAAATAAGTGTTTGTTTGTGTGGTCTAAAACAGCTATGTTTTGTAGAGGACAAATAAATCCTTGAGACATTCTTTGCTTCTTCTCCCTTCCAATAAGTGTGCTCTACTGATATATTCCTGAAGAGAGTCATAATGTTGATGAAAAACCTTTAAGGTACATCTTATGAGGAAAAATATGTCTGCATGTACAGCTAGAGAGTTAATGCTAATAAATGTTTACTGGCACATAAAAATAAAGTAGTATTGATCAGTAAGGATTTTTTTTTGTTTGCTTTTCTCTTTTCAAAACAAAACCAAAACCAAAAACCAACCAACAAACAAAAAAAAACCCCAAAGTTTTTGTACATGTGCAAATCATGTCATTATTTAAACTGGGGATGAGGTTTAACATCTGACTAGTGGATGCTCAGGCGGTACACATACAATGGTGATAATATGTGAAAAAAAAACAGCTTTATTTTATTTTACAAACAGTTTCTGGAATCCTTTTAGCAGGTATCTGTACTGCTGCCATCTACTGAAGAAAACAGATCATTCCTGTTCATGAGCACCAGTAATGTAGCAAGCAAACTACCACAGCCTGTGCAGTTGGTTGTTTGAATTACAAATCTTATCTCAGATGCAGCATGTGTGAATTTAACTGAGTGTGTGCTAGTAGCCACTCACTTCTTACAAAGCAAGCCTAGTGAGTACTTTCTTGGAGATACAGTTATACAGTTACCCAGTGAAGCTCAACAGGTGATAGCCTCAGCATCTGCCTCTGGGAGAATCTGAAATTGTAGAAGTTTATTGCATTTCATTTATCATGTCGTGCTTGTTATCATGCTGTTTTATAGGCACGTTGCTCCACAGTGTAACCATTTTAGTGTGCAAACTCTATGTTTTTAGTTTAATTTGCAACAGATATGATATAAAGATAAACGAGATGGTGTTTCTTACCCACCAACTAGAATTGTCCCCAACAGTTTGCTAGCCATCAATCACAACAGGGATGGAAGACCTTCTGCAGCACACATTAAGAACTCCTTATTTGCAAAGACAAAAACGAAGTAAAAGGAAATCACTACATACAATCTCACTCAGCTCTATATATTATGGATCACTACTATGTACAGATTTCATATCCCAGAAAATTACTATGGAGACAAAACCATATTCAGTGAACAGCGTATGTCTGCATTATCTCTCTTTAAAGTGCACCTGTGGTTTGTAATCATGATTTATTGATACGGTTCGACCAAGGCCCAGATTAATTTCAGCTAAATTTTGACACTTAGATGAGACGCTTAAGCATTTTCCTTCTCTCAGGAGAATGATAGGGTCCCCTCTAGCAGTATCTAATAACATAAACACAATTTAGAGCTTTAACTAGACAGGCACCTAGAGCAACTGTTCTCTTTCCTCAGGTGCTTCACTAAGGTATCTAAAATTTCAAGAAATTAAAATGTCTATGAGACCAACAGGAAACGTAGAAGAAGATAGTAGGGAAACTTAGCAGAAACCAGGAGAATTTCATCCATAGATATGCCGTGTTTCCTTTTTCAAACATATCACTTCTCACTTCCGTGTGAAAGGTGATGTTTTGTCAGACTGTCAGTCACAAAATCATAGAATAATTTGGGTTGGAAGGGACCTTCAAGGGTCATCTAATCCAACTCCCCTGCAGTGAGCATGGACATCTTCAACCAGAGTTCCAAGATCCATGACCTGGAATGTTGCCAGGGATGGAGTATTGATCACCTCTCTGGGAACCTGTACCAGTGTCTCAGTGCCCCCATTGTAAAAATTTCTTCCTTCTCTCTAGTCTGAATCTCTTCCATTTGAGTTTAAACCGTCACCCCTTGTCCTGTTTGCAACAGGCCTTGCTAAAAAGTCTGTCCCCTTCTTTCTTATAGGCCCTTGTTTAAGCATTGGAAGGCTGCACTAAGGTCTCCCCGGAGCCTTCTCTTGTCCAGACTGAACAACCCCAACTCTCTCAACCTGTCCTCACAAGAGAGGTATTCCACCCCTTTGATCGTTTTTTGTGATCCTCCTCTTGATCTTCTCCAGCAGGTCATGTCCAGAGCTGGACACAGCACTCGAGGTGTGGTCTCACCAGAGCCGAGCAGAGAGGCAGAATCACATCTCTTGACCTGCTGGTCATGTTTTCCTCTTTGGTCACCATATGCAGCAAATCCATTTCTCCGAAAGGCTCATACTCTGATTCTGATATCTCTTTTTTAGAGTATTAAAATATCTTCTGTTTATTAAAGTCTGGTTGTCTTCTCTTCAATACCTCATCAGTTTCCCCTAATCATTCATCTAGAAAATTGTGCTTGATTGTAAGTTCATTGATGTTACCTAATACAAAATATCTCGAACTGTTCCCCTCAAGAATAAACAATGGCTTGCAAAAAAAGCTGACATTAAAACACGCCTGGTTACCACAGGACTTGACTGAATTGGACAGATCTGAGGAAGAGACGGGTATCAGGCAAGACTAGTCAAATATATGAGTCCTTACAGTGAGCTGGCCAGAAAAAGCAAAAGTCAATTCACACTGATAAGACACATAAGCCACTTCTTCCACTGGATACATCTACTCTCTGGGAGAACTTTGGTATGAATAGGAGAATTTACAGCTTAAAAATATGAACTGTCCTGCAGTGATTTTTCTTTGTTAACATCTCTTGGAATCCTAGTCCAAGGTGGAAATGTGTCAAAAGCAGCTGTAAGGACACAGTATGATTTAATAAAAAACATGAAAATAATTGAGATGAAAGAAAGATGAAAAAAGAAGTTTAGTAGTAGATCTCTGGCCATAGACAACATTGTTTGCCTTTTCTGTCCTTTTACCCTTACAGTCTTTATAACACTATCAGTACACACATGCATAAACATGTGAATAGTAAATGCACATGTAACCAACAAGAAAAGAGAAAATTACCAAAGATTCAAAGTAGAACTCTGGAGGGATCCTGCTAGGGCCACTGTATTTTGCCTGAAATACACTCAAACACCCCGATGACAAACACGAAGTACTAGAAAAAAGCTAAATGATCTCTGTACTATTCATCAGGTTTTATGCTGTAAAATTACCAGAGAGGGAGACTTTTTTCCCAAGTAGGTAGCACGATAAGGGACAAATCATTCAAAGAGCAGTAAGAATTTACATGCAAAGTATCTGATGCACCATTTTTGGTTTCCACATGCTCACTTTAAAATTCAGCCAGGAGAAGGAAAAAAAGTCCTTGAAACACAGCAGTGATCATGTCTATAAAACAGAGTTAGTTCTGCCTAAGCATCCACCTGGATGCCCTGAAAATGAAAGTATGCAAACCAAACCCAGGAATGAAGAGAAAAGAAAAAGTAAAACAAAACTAGAAAGCTGACATGATATAGAAAAGGTTCTCCACTTGCTTAATTCGACCATTTTAATGGAGCATGTTGTGTTTATGTTCTGGCTGTTTATGTAAGGAACTAATGAAGCTGTTTTTCCCTTTAAGGGGCCAGAGGGATTTGGGGAGTCATTGCGAGGTTAGTACTCAGGCTAGTGGTCTGTTCAGCCAAAGAAACTGTCGGGCGATGCCCACAACTCGTGCTGTGCAGCAACGCTCTGCCCAACTGCATTTCCAAAGGGACATGTGTGTTTTATGTATGCAACAGCTGTTCCATTACCTCCCTTAAAATGACTTCATAAAGCAGAGAACCTTTTCCCAATTTATTTTTGTTGCTCTCACTGAACAGCTTATTTGGGGCTTGATCCAAAGCCCATGGAATTCAATGGAGAGACTTTTCATTAACTTTTTAGAGCAGGCATCAGATTCATTAGAGAAAAAGTCTTTGGATTATTTCTTGTTTCCTTTGACAAAAGTCCCCATTGTCCTCAGCAATGAGCATACTGCATCCTCTAATTTAGATAGAATTAAATATTAAAGGCGAAATTTCCAAAGGTTCAGAGCTTTTGCTCTGTTTATATATGCGTTGTGATAATCACTTTTATCCAAAGTTTAGGCTGACACTTCTGTGTGCTGATTGGGGTTAAAAATCTTAAAGCACTACTTAACTTTATAGTAATTTTTTCCAACTATGTTAATGTTTACAGACTCCACCTGAGATAAGAAGTTAAATAGATGAGAGAAACAAAGCTTTTGTTTTGTAGTGGGTTAGGAAAAAGATCATTTGGATGTAGTTCCCACTAATTGTTTTTTCCATGTGAAACAGAGAGTTTTGAAAAATGTTATTTAAAAAAATAAGTCAAAGATTTTAATAAGATGAAAATATTTTATTCTAGGAGTTCTGTAACAAAATTTGTAGTGTCATTATTTCATGACATATATTTCCTTTAATGAAAGAGTTTATAACTCCACTTTTCTTAGAGTTTTGGAACAGAATTAAATAGAAATAATAAAAGAAAAATAATGAAATGACAAACTTACTTCTTCTCTCAATTAATAGAATTATAGAAATAATGGTTTGGATTAGAAGGGACCTTAAAGATCTTCTAGTTCGAACCCGCCCTGCCATGTGAAGGGACACCTTCCACTAGAGCAGGTTGCTCAAAGCCCCACCCAGCCTGGCCTTGAACACTTCCAGGGATGAGGCATCCACAGCTTCTCTGCACAACCTGTTCCAGTGTCTCACCACCCTCACAGTGTAGAAGACCTTCCTTTTATCTGATCTAAAACTAGCCTCTTTCAGCTTGAAACTGTTACCCCTCGTTCTATCACTGCACTCCCTGAAAAAAAATTCCCTCCCTATCATCCCTGTAAGCCCCCTTCAAGTATTGAAAGGCTGCAGCTGGGTCTCCCTGGTATTTTCTCATCTCCTCACTGAACAACCCCAACTCTCTCTACATGTTGTAGAGGTGCTCCAGGCCTCTGATCATCTTCCTGGCCCTCCTCTTGACCCCCTTGAGCAGATCCATGTCTTTCTTGCATTGGGGACACCAGAGGTGCACGCAGTACTCCAGGTGGGGTCTCATGAGAGCTGAGTAGAGTGGCAGAATCATCTTCCTCGACCTGCTGGCCACGCTTCCCTTGATACAGCCCAGGATGTGTGTGATGGGTTTTAATTACCCTTCCTGTGTTAGAACAAAAGCAGAGACAGGCAGTCGCCAGGACAGGAACCTTAGCCCTTCTTCTACCTCTGTTCAGGTGCTTGCACACAAAGGCAGGGCTCTGGACCCCTGTGGAGACGGTGCCTGCGAGTCTGAGTTTTGTCGAAAACTCATTTACACCCCATTTCCGATATTTGACCACAGTGCACGTCCATCTACTATACAAATGGGAGTCTTGTCGAAGAGACAGCAACAAGCAGCAGAAAGCAGAACCTGTCTCTTCTCGGAGACAAGCTAAGGCAGAGAAAGGGATCTCGCTCTGTTCTAAGACGTCAGAACAGAGGCTGTGCAATATTGGAGTTGGGACGCCAGCGACAATGTTT
Source organism: Buceros rhinoceros silvestris (assembly GCF_000710305.1). Classification (NCBI taxonomy): domain Eukaryota; kingdom Metazoa; phylum Chordata; class Aves; order Bucerotiformes; family Bucerotidae; genus Buceros; species Buceros rhinoceros. The sequence continues at coordinate 44,216 of NW_010395957.1, forward strand.
TGGTAAGAATTTGCGTTTCTATAAGCGAGAGATTCCTCTGTTAGCTAGTGGAGATAAAGCTATTGTGAATGGTCTCCCTAGATTGCTGGTAAATAGTTCTCAGTTCCATCGGCAAAGAGAAGGTATTTGGATTTGAATCGGGAGCTGGTTTACTTGCGAAACTGGTTTTTCCCTCGTTGTAAGTTGTCAGTTGCATGTAAGGTATTGTTCTGTGTAAAAATTTCCTGACCAGACATTATTTGAACCTGTTTAAGGGAACCTAATAAAACCCGTATTGTTTATTATAATTGTTTGCGGGGTATTTTCGTAACAATGTGATTTGCATTCCGGGATGCGAGATCACATTTCTGGCTCCTATTCAGTTTTTCATCCACCAGTCCCCTCAATGATTTGCATTCCGGGATGCGAGATCACATTTCTGGCTCCTATTCAGTTTTTCATCCACCAGTCCCCTCAAGTCCTTCTCCGCAGGGCTGCTGTCAATCCACACATCATCCAACCTGTATGTGTGCTTGGTATTTCCTTGGCCCATGTGCAGGACCAGTGCAGGACCCATGTGCAGGACCAGGAGATGGAAGCTGTATTTGCAGAGCAGAGGGTGAAGTGTAGTAGAGCACCTAGAGTATTCATGAGTAAACTAACAATAGATAACATGCAACAAAACTAGGCAGCTCTTGGTAACGTAGGCTACTCATACCTTGCCTTGTTGAGGCCATAGCAGAAAAGTTTTACTTGTGCTCCAGAAGCAATGTAGCCATGTTATCATTGAGTTAAACCTAAATGACAATAAGTATATACATCATTAAGTAGGCTTAATATCTTGTAATTGATATCAAAGCACAATAATAAAAGAAAGGCTACAAACAGCTTTTCACCTACAAACAGGAACATGTTGGGCCAACTCAACAGTCTTTTGTTACTGGACTTAAACAAAAAGAGAGTAAGAAACCCATGAGCCTTCCTTAACAACCTAGGAGAATAAAAACTGAAGTGCCTCTGAAGCCATGGGTGGTATCTTTATATTTATTATACCTCAAATATGTCCCATCACTGCCTGGGCCATGAGCTAGCAAAATTTGTATTAACTTCAGCTTTGTGACCTGGTTCATGTCTGGGCAACTGAGGGCGTAAGCACTGTCTATGAAACATCCTTTCCATTGGATTTTATAGGAATTGTTCGGAATTTAGGGCTTTGAATAAAAGTTGAGCTTAGGCTAATCCTTTGCTGAAAGACAGTGGTGATTGTTTGCTCCCGTTCTCTCCTAGAGCTTCATCCCCATGTATGGACATTTTCCGCAGAGCTTGAGCAAAGGAGATGTCTCTGGAGACTGGAATGCAGAGTCTGAGAGAAGAGGTAGTGGGGGAATGGTGTGGTTTTTCTTCAGAAAGCACCAGGGTTTGAAAATCTACCAGAGGCTTTTGTGTCAGGAAGCATTTGAGAATAAAAACAGGTTTTGCTGAAAGGATAATAAAAGAAAGGGAATCCAGGAGAACAGAAGCTACCATGGTGTACATTAGTGCATGATATCACTCAAAGGGGCATTTTCATTTACATTGGTCTAACTATTTCATTGAGCACATTAATCCATTTACCCGCTGTGCTGTTCTACCCTCTTCACTTCTCTTTGCCCTTTAATCTTTCTCTGCCTTCCCTGCTGTCAGGATATTATCCTCTCTCAGGTTCAGTAGGATACAGCTATGAGAGCTTCCAGCCTCCTTTTGCGGCTGATTCATGCAGGCCTTACTTGTACAAAGCTGTTGTCACAGCCCAGAGTGACTCGTGCCTGAAAGCAGATACTAGAATCGGCTTCTCTCAGTGTAATAACTGTGTTCCTACTAGAGTCATAACAGTGCCAAGAAGGGCTAGAAGTGAGAATCTGGTCGTGTTGGGTGCTGCACATGTCTACCAAAAGCCACTTCTGGTTTTACGGTTTGTTAGCTGTCTAAATACTGGCAATATCCTCTGAAGCTGGGAATGTGTGACGTACTAGACTGGATGAATGACATGAAAGATGGAAGTGGAGATGTTAATGACACCTTCACAGGACAAATCAACTGCCTTTTCTCACTCCTCTCTTAAGAAAAAAATAATCTCCTCCTGAACATGCCCAAAAGAAGGGCGGTCTGATGTAGTCATATTTAGACATTTAATTGTTTGATGTCTAAGACAGGGCAGACACATCCCTTCATGAGTGTGGAAAGTGACCACAGCCTGTGAATGACTCAGTATCGGGTGAGGGGCATGAAGGTCTGAGCATCCAGGACAGAAATTATAACTACACATAATTAGTGCCTTGCTAATGTTAATGAGTTATGAAGACCTATGAAGAAATAAAACAATATACTAAAATATTAAGGGGCTTTATGAGAAAGACATGGGCATAACTGAATTGTCATGAGAGTGAGTTGAGCGTATGAAATTATTTCAGTCACTTATCTTCAAAACTGTCTTTTTAGAAATAAGGTACTATGTCATAGAGATTAAGTAGCTAGTCATCCATTTTCTTTGTGAGCAGATCTTCCCTTGGAACAGGGAAAAGGGAGAGGAAAGAGATAGTGATAATGAACCAGTTGGACAAATACAGAGTCTTCAGAGTCGATTTGGGTGATCTCTAGGAAGAGGTGCTCAAATCGAAGCTGTGAAGAAATAAGGGTCAGTCAGACCAACTACTGGCAGTCCACACTTCCTGCAACGAGAGTATGAAATCCGTGTGAACAGCACCCTGCATCCTCAGAGGTTCTTGTTTGCCAGGCATCCTACGGCTGTGCAAGAAACTTCTGGCATGCATTACGGTGTAGGACTCAGATCAAAGCTATAAGCCTGGTGCTGATCTCATTTTAAGCTAAATTTAAAAATAATTTAAATCAAGGAAGATTTTAAAAAAAAAAACCCACATGATTTTTGTTTTATAATTTTTATTGTCTTGTGTCTTCAATTACTATTGGTGTTACTGAATTTGAGGCACACTGCTGTTAAACCATCTGCAAAGACAGCATCAATTGCCCTGAGATTCCTGTCAGTGCAGGAGGCTGCAGATGTGGCTCATGCTAGGAAGTTTCTATGCCTCTCTGAAGTGAATTCATAGAAGAGATGGGCAAAACCTGCACAGTCAGGGCAAGGAAAAATTGTTCTAAAAGTGTAAAATGAACTTCTGAACAGGTAGTTTTCTTGATGTGAATGAAAAATCTTTAAGTTATTTATAAGATTAGCTATTCTTCTGAAGATGAACATTATTTCAGAGAAAATTTTGCAATGTAATGTTAATGTTATGGGAAGAGATGGAGAAAGATCTATTAACTCACCCCTCCTAAATTCTGATGTATCTTCTCTGAGTCATGTTTATTTCAATTTAATCCTTTGATATGCCAGTTCTTACTTAAAAAAAAAGAAAGGAAATCACATTAATAAAGGAAAAAGAATGATTTCTTAGTTTAAACCTAATGCTTTGCTAATATTTACCAACTATTCAATGCTTCTCACTCCTTTTATCTATTAGGCATATGGGTTAAGGCAAGCAAAAGGAAATTGTTCTGTATTGCTATACTATGTCATGTTTTATCAGAACAGCTAATTCAGTTGTGGGACTCACTGCCACAAAATGTGATGTGGGCCAAACAAATGAGTTAAATTCTTTTTAGGTGAATTAATTTGCTGAACCCAGGAGCAGTCCATTACAAAATGTTAGGCAAAATAATACAGATACAAAGTTTGGCTCTGGAAATCCTTGGGGTTTTGTCTTCCATAATGCCAGAACTTGAGGAGGGGTAGCAAAGGAAAGTGTTACTGTACATCTTGTTCTTCTCATCTATCCAAACCTGCTACTGGCCACTGTCAGAGAAAAGATACTGAACTAACTGAACTTGTGTGTGACCTGTTCCTTTGGTTTTATATTATGTCTTTACAATGGAAGTGTGGAAGTATCATTATTCCTGTTTTACAGGAGAGAAAGTCCAAGCATAGAAAATGATTCACCTAAGGTCACACAATGCCTTATCTGTGTCAGACGGACAAGTCAATTTGGTCCATGTTTACTCCGTGGCCAACAGTTTGCATGACCTAACTTTGCTCTCAGGATTCAGTCTGGAGCAAAATCTCACTTCTTCAGAGAGGAAATCCAGGTGTAGGACAGAGAAGACTGATTTCTATAAGCAACATGAATAGGGCACAGGAGCATTGTTTGGCTTGGACACCAGATTCAAGTTTGAAGGAGTTCACTGTGTCCTAAAAAGCCAGACACGTCTACATCTTGTGCAGGAATAAACAGAGATAGTGAATTCAGAGGTCAAAACACTGAAGTTTGGAATTCATAGTGTGGAGGAATAGACCTAATGCCATAAGGCTGGTAACCTCCAGTACCTGGATTTGAGTGCATGAAGCTTTCTCAAAGTTAAGATCAAGCTTAAAATCTGAATGTCAAAACCTCAGTTACAGTGCATGTTTTTTTTTTAATGAAAAGTTTAATTTGAATCAGAAGTAGAAGCATTTAATTTGTATAATTATTTTATCACATAGTTGTAGCATAAAATAAATTTCTAAAGTATAAAACAGATTTTCAATGTCCCATAGAAAGCAGTTACGTGATTTTTCAATATTTTTTTTAATAAAGTAATTTTCAAGGTATTTTTTGAAGGGTGGGCTGTTGTTTGGAAGATGAAGTCGTTGGAAAGATTGTGGTAGGAAGCAGTTTTTGTGCATACATTGCAATATGTATGTGAATTTTATTACCAAATGTCATGGGCCCACCGTGCTAAAAAGAGTTCACCTTTGTGTTCCCAGTGCAGATCTGTTTGGAACACTTCAGAAGCTTGATCCACTTGCTGTTTCTCTTGATGTTCCTCAGTAGCTTGACTTTTAGGCACGTGGTCATCTGCATGATGTCCTTTCACAACTAGGTTCTCGAGCGGGTCAGCAATGTCCTGCCGCAAAGTGGCAGCCCACATGGGTTTACCTCTGCATTGTCAGTTTTTCTGTTTCCATTGTTTTAACCACACCCACACGGCATTTGCTGCCATCCAGGAGTCAGTACAGAGACAGTACAGCCCAGTTTTCTAGCTTAGCAATATCTAAAGAACTCAATGGCATTCACAGTATACCAAATGCCTTTGTTTTCAAAGGCATGATGAGGGACATTTTAATTGTTTTTTCTCTGAATCATATGATTCCAATTTTTAATTTTGATTCATATGAACGTGAAACAGGTTAAGTTCAGTTAGATAACTTTATTAAAGCAGGAAGATAAAAACTATTGTGGTGGTTTGGGTTTTTTAAAACATATTTCTTTACTGTTCCTGAGAAAACACTTGATGTATTGATGAGAGTTTTTGAAAGAAGCAAAGGTTGTGTAACTTTACTTGTATACAACCTTTCTGATATCCTAGTCTCAGACAAGCACTAAACCATCAGTGAGCTTCACTGTTCGAAATTACTCATTCAGTTAATAAAAGAACCACAGACCCAAACAAAAAACCAAACATCAGAAATTAGCATTGCTATTACAAAAAGTTAAACTAACTTGTCACCTTATACAAGCATGTTCCACTACCACAAAAATGTGAACTATAAGATTGAAATCAGCAAAATGAAAACCAGCTTTTTTGTGAGATTGTGAGTATCTTCTCTTGCATTGACTATGAACAATTAGGTCTTGAAAATTGTGATGCCTTTTCCTGCTTGCCTCTGAAGAAGAAACATGGTTATAATTGTTACTTTCTAGGGACTGGAAGTTCAGATAGAAACCATGTACTTCATAGTGGTCACAAGTCTTGAAGAGCTTCTGCTAGTGAAGAGCATGTGTGAAAAGGCAGACAATCATGAATTATATTTTCCATGCTGCGTGTCTTCACATTAATAGCTAGCTGCTGTGTCTGTGTATATGAATGCAGCCAAAGATCATTACCGAACAGTCCTGGAGCATAAAATTTCCACCTGTCTTGCCAGAAGGAAGTGTCTTTCTATTTTATGCCATTCAATTGAACTGACCCACTAGGAGCAGAAATTCCCCCAAACCAGGAGAAACCAAATATGATTGCTGCAGCACTGGATATCTCCTTTAATATCAGAACACCAGTTTCCATAATATTAACATTTTGGGGAAGATTTAAACCCACAAAAGTTAGGAAATTTGGCATAAAGACCTCCCACTCTGTAACTCATTTTTCTATGTCAAAAAGAAGAGGACATGATCTTGTTTTCCATATATGTTGCTGTATCACAGCCTGGTGAACTGAGGTTAGACTTTCAGTGGGAATCTCCTTAATTCTGTGGATTTAAATCAGACCTATAATGTTGGTATAACAGTCAGCAGTGTCCTCAATGTACAATTTGGTTTGATGTGAGATTCTTTATCTGTGAGTTGTTGCTATGGGAGACTATAACAATATCTACTGAGAGAGTAAAAAGGATTCTGTTTGCATATTTAAAAATATACACAGATGGAATATGTACATATACAAGCACACAAATACACATGAATTTTTGCATGCACATACAGACATTTATGTCTATTTTTATATTTACATTTGTATAAACTGTCCATAAGAAAAACAAACCTAACTGGGTCATTCTTATTGCTGCATTCTTATAAACCAGAAAGAAACAAGTGTTGAGTTTTTATTCCATTTGAAGACAGAATCCTAGTGGACAGTGCATTGTCTGGTGGGGAGCTCATTAAAAGAGGACTGTAATTGAGGCAGTAAAATACTCTCCTTACTGTTTTTTTCCGCTTTTCCACAACAGGAAAATCTTTACAAAGAACTCAGCTTATTGGCTGCTCAGGGCCTTTGAAAATCAAGGTCCATCTGCTCAGTATTGTGCAAGATGAAAAATACATATAGTCTGAGCCTTGGAGAGACAGTAATGCGATCTGTAGGTAGGTACTTCACTGACTAGCCATTTGACACATGCGGTGACCAGATCTGGGCATGGAAATGCACTATTTGCATGAATTTCCTGGCATATGCCTCAATAAGGATTCAGGACCTCTTGAGCATACCAGTGCTGAATTTCGTCATTGATTGCTGGGCTACACAAGCTTCTCTTAGTGTAAGAGAAGCAGGTAGTGCATAACAGATAAATACTTCTGAAGAGTATCCTACATATATGTAATTGAAATAATAGAATAGCTAAATGCAATTAAAATAATAGTATAATAGAAACCTGGATCTTGTGCAAATTCAGGGCTTAAAACTTGGTTTTAATTTAAATCTGCTGTTGAAATAAACACATATAAACATGTATTTTTTAAAACCTTCTCATCCATCATTTTGGAAATGAGACTTAAGCTTTTCCTCTCCTTTATGTATGTCTTTTCAGAAAATGGTCTAATAACTTTAATTTCCAGTATCTTAATTTGGTTAGAAATATCCTGGCCACCCTCCAGCTGAATTCACTAATTCAGAACATTTATTTCTATTGATCCAGTGGATGTGTTTTTTAAATGGCTTCCTTACCTATGGATGGGTAAGCATCCGGCAAAATGTATGTGCAACAGAAAGTCTTACAAAACACAGTGGTGATAATCCCTCAACTTGGTTTTCAATATATTTTCTAGCAAGGCTGAGACACACACTTTGCTTTGTGGATACTGTAACACAATGCCTGGTACCGCTGGTGTCATTAAATAACACTCACTTTAAGACACGCTCTATGGTTTTACAACTCATCGTAAATTTGAGCATTATGAAATGGAAATCTAATATCAGAAACTTCCTCCCACTGAAAAGAAACTGTTAAAATTTGTCTTCCTCACTCTACAAACAGATAGAGGGCTGTCCCAACATATGCTGTTAGCACGTACTAAAAACCAACTTACTTTAAACGAATATGTAAAATATGTAAAAGCAAAAAATGCCTTCCCGAAGGGCCACTATCCTTCCAAGTTTCAGCATCAGAAAAAATTAGTAACCCTTATGAGTTCAGAAAAGGCACCTTGTGAAATTAGGATTGAATTTTCGTGGAATCACAGGATCACAGAATGACTGAGTTTGAAAGGGGACTCTGGAAGTCAACTGGTCCAGCCCTCCTGGCAACTAGAGCTGGTTGCCCAGGACCATGTCCAGGCAGTTACAATAAAATTCTTTTCTACAATGGACTAATTTTCTTCCACTGAAATAGTTAACAGTCACATAAAATATTTGTTGAATCTGTTAGTGCCTAGTCTAAATGTGGAAAACAAGGGAATTTCCAGTGCTGTGTGTAAAATCCTGACATTATTCAGAATTTATATGGCCAAATCCTAAGCAACCCTAAACTGCAGGCAGGGCAGTCTGTCATTCTACTTTAATCTTAGCTAAGCTATTGAAACATTTGTCAGCACAGTAGGTAAAGCATGCCATAAGAGGGGGTGTGTGCGGAGCATAATGCATAGGTCTAGTTCTAGGCAATGTGCCTTCTTAACTAATTTAAGGATCTTTGTGGGATATAGAAGCTTTGTGCTGATTCTTTGCACGATGATGTATTCCTTTCTTTGACTGTAATTTCATATGCCACTGCCAGTTTCAAGCATTATAGCTTTGTTCTCAGTTTTTCTACCCTCTCTTCCTCTTCCCTATTCCCCAGAAAAAAGTTAATAACAATAATTTCAGCAATGTTTCCAAATTAGCATGACAGATTTTCTCCTTTGTTAATTAAGTTAAGTGAATAGGAAAGGGCATTTTCTTTCTCTTTCTTGATCACTCTTAACCTTGTACTTGCAACAAGCTGATCAGAAATTAAAAGTCTATTGTTAGAAAGAATTGAACAAAAAATACTGTCTGTGGTTTGGTTTTGCTCTCTTTTTTTTCCTATTCTATGATAAAACCCCAATTGTACAAAATCATTGTACAAAAATGGGCTGGATTGATGGGAGGGGGGGAAGAGGGGTGGGGAAAGGGGGTTTCTTAAGTGTTTATTTTCAATCGTAATTTCAATGTCAGTAAGAAATGTGATAGACTTCTACTAGCTATTTAATGAAAAACTAAGTGTGTAATCAGAAGTGTTATGTAGATTGCTACACAGCTAGACACACAGACAGGCTTTTTTTCAATTAATAGATCAATGAAAACATTAATTCAGTTGGAAGTCTTGATCTTCAGATAATGATAATTGGAGTAGATAAATTTCAGTTAACGGGACTATGTCAGTTTATGCCAGCTGAGAATCAGTCCCACTTTATTTTCTTTCCTTTTGAAAGAATCAGACTCATTTCATGCTTAAAAGATGAGTAGGGTTTTTTTTTTTTTAAATTCATTAGTGAAAAATGAATAAACATGGTGCTAATGGCAACATAAAAACAAAGGGGACAAATAATCAAATGAAGTTCTTTTTTCCAGAGTATTTTTGATCTTACAGATTACCTGCTTGTTTGCTCATCTGTTTTAAGGAAAGTCTCACTATGTATAGCTATTTAGATAGTCATGGAAAACTCTAATTTGTATGTCGTAGGCCAACATCCAATATTTCCCTCTTGTCATCTCCCCTCAGCATCCTGGTCTCTTCTTGTAACAGTCTTTCTCCACAAACTGATGAATCAGATTCTTCTCAGGCTGTGACAACAATATGGGAAGCCTTGCTCTAGGGTGATACCAGGCAATTTGTCTCCAAAGTACACCTTCCTATTCATCAGAATAGGAAGTACTTTAAGGCAGTGTTTCCACCTCTCAGTATTAATGAGATATACAGCTCTGTTTCTGAATCATTCCTATTGTCAGGAAATAATGTCACAGATCCAGACCGACATTCAGAAAAGTATGAAAAGGTATACTTAGCTAACTTTAGCTCTAACAATGGCCTTTGAGTCATCTGCTCACCTCCTTTTTGCGACTTGATGTTATTAAAGTTTTTGTATCAGTCTGTTCTTCAAGTTTTGAATGGTCCAGACACTCAGAGGCTCCCTAACAGAGGCTATGTATATACTTGGATTAAAGTTCCATAAATTAAAAAAAAAAAATCCGTAAGAAATGTTTTATTTTGGTTAAGGACCCTCATCATAAATAAGAATCAGCTGTTTCTTTCATCATCATTGCTGATGTCTGTAGCGAACATGCACAATGGTCAACTGTCACGAGTGCAATACCTGAGGTTAAAAAATCCATTTCACTCCACCTCCTAGCCCTTTCATAAGCTATCAATTCACGCTGGCCAGCGCAATGGTGCTTGAATTTTCCAAAGTGATTTCTGATTTTGGAAATCCCCATTTTGATTGTGATTAGCAATGCCTATCCCCTAATTTCAGAGGATCTGAGCAATAATTCATGGAGAAAACTGGGTGTTGTGGGTGCACAGTTACAGGTCAACCGCTTGAACTTGGCAACAGCTAACACTGTGGGCATTGATTTCACTGCATCTTATGTGTGTCAGCAATTAAATGCATGTGTTACCATGCTTTAAGAGAGTGGGATAAAAAGTAACAAAACCTCCAAACTCTGATAACAAAGTAGTAGATTCTGTAGAAGTACATCAAATAGCACTCATCTTCTATTTATTTAGCAAAAATATACGGCAAAGAAAGCCATTCAAAGGGATTCAACAAAGAAACAAGTCACGAGCAAATCTTTGTAGTGTGTATTTAGACTTTGGATGAGAGAAGACTTAGCTCAAATGACATATGTCAGCTAGAATAATGCAATAAATGCTTCTGTCCATACTTTAGCACCATGTGTAACAATAATAGTTTTACGCTTTTTGGAGGAGAAGGTTGTTACCTTAGTCATGCTTTTGAATAGGTGTGGGTGTGGACAGCAGGAGAGTAGCTGTAGTAATAATAGGTTATTAGATTAGCACATCTAATCTAATTAGATGCTAACCTATGCTAACCTATGTCTTTTTTACCAGGTATGTATGCAATATTACCTCGTATAAACCCCACTTTGTTTCCCTCAGGTCGGTGTGGGTTTTGAATAAATTTAAGTGATTTTTGCTTTAAATTCCAATTGTTCTTTATGCTTTGCATTGTTGTGTATGACGTGGAAAAGTCAGTAGATGTAATGTCAGAGATTATCCAAGGCCATAAGAAAGTCTGTGCTCTGTAATTAAAAATACTGTCTTTCTTTTTATACTAGCAGATCTCAAAGCCCTTTAAAATTTATGGCTAGATACAACTAATCTATTTCACAAGCTAGAAAATAAAGGCACCACGAGAAACTCAGGGGTAGACCCATTTCTTCCAAGTATCACACAAAATGCTGTCACTGCCGCCACACTCTCTCTCAGTGAAGTCCCATTTGGTTTAGTTAGAGGTAATTACAGAGCAGGAGGTATGAGCATATTTAAAACCTCACTTAGATGAGAGCATGAGTTTATTCACTTGCTTTCACAGTGTCTGTTTCAAACTAAACAGCTAGACTCACTGGGATGTTTTACAGTACATACCCTAACCTTGTTTTGCTGATAGGATTCCTTGTCCTGCTTTTTTGATACATTTTTAATTGAATTTGGCGCTGTTGTGGCAATAGCTCAAGTTCATCAATTTTTTTGTCTGTCTGCTGTGTAATACTGGGTCTTTTAATTAACTTCAACACCCAAGTTTTGAGGCTTTCACTTTTTTTTGTGTATGAAAGGTTACGTTTTAGAAGCCGAACAAATCATTTGACGAGGCAACAACATTATGGAATTTTTTTAAGCATCTCATAAGACTTGTAATAAAATTAAACCAAATATTGAAATCTTTTACAAAATTAAACCCAAATTGAAGCTTTCTGGATCCAGCCCAATTAACACAGAATCAGAAGAGTAGAAAACTTTGTGCAGAAATCTCCCTGTGCTTCTCTGAAGTATATGAAGAATAGTAAGGGTCCTGTCTCAGAAAATGTCTAACAAAGATTTTAAAGTATTGTGCAACTGGCTGATTGATTGCACAGCAGAAAAAAAAAAAAAATGGTTCTCTGTTTTATGCATGCCATCCAAGACTACAGGTATTAAAATACCTTAACGTTTCTGTGTTGGTGAGGAATAAATAGTGAGCAACTGTAATTAATAACTATTAAAGCTGTTTGACTGATCATATCTTCTGGCTTGCAAAATCTTTTATGTGCAGGTGTGTGCATTAATGGAATCCATTAAATGCATATATTTCAACAGATAGTAATTTACGATCTTTTATAAGATCTGTCATGAAACACAGTCAGAGATATAGAATTGTCTCAGTGCATTACATAGCAAATTGTACTCCCCTTTCCTCCGAAATGACTTGGCTTTAGAGACTAAATATGAATGTCAATGCGTTGGACAGCCACATTAGGTATACTTTTTGCTCTCCCATCGCCTGGGAATATGTGGAATAAACCTTTTATCACTGGCAAAGCTGAGAACAAGAGTGAACAATATTCAAAGTGGCTGGAGGAAAAAATGTGTAGGAGTGCTATCTATTTCACTTTATACATAAAAAGAGAAAGAGATTGAGTGTGTAACCCTTATTTATGAATTGTAATGGCTCTCCTCTGTGTTGCTAACTATTCTTTTCAACTTATATTTGTTACTTTTTTTTTGTTCTTGGTCCTTTCATAGAACCTAAGGAGATGAAGAGACGAGCCATTTTTTTCAGCGATTCCATTAATGTCAGTAATAAAGGCTCCTTCTTTTGTCCCAGAGAAACACAAGCTGTAAGTATGTGAGCTAAAAAACAGAAATAAGGGCTGATTACAACAGAAAACAGAGGGAAAAAAAAATCGTCGGCTGCCCAGACTTTAATGAGTTAGTGAAGGATTATAGGTAAACTATATCAGCTCTTAAAATACTACTGACAAATCTCTCAGGGAGGATTTTCTCTTGCTTGTCTATTTAATAGCACATTAAGTATAGACAGTCAACATATTAAACGGATTAGTTTCTGCTGTATATACAATCTTCATCTACTTATCTAATTACACATTTATGAGGGAGGAGCTATAATAATATCACATAAATCTTGAACTTTCATCTCTTTTTATAGTAAATGAACTCACAATTTTAAAAATTCTGCCAGACTTTAGTTGTTACATTACAGGTCACAAGCCTGGGAAAATCCCATTTCACTGGAGTTTGTATCCATGATCCTAAATGTAGATCAAACCCTTAGAGAAAACAGAGAAAACAACGTCTTTGTCACTATTAGTCTCTTGATTTTTTTGTACCTGGGACGTATTTTGCCTGTAGGATGTTTATCTATAGTTCGGTGTCACATAATCATTGGTAGCTGGTGACTCTCTTATTTTGGTTTTGAAGGAAAATGAAGGGATATGATTGAATAGAAGGGGAAACGGCATTGAAATGGATCAGAGTAACTTGACAGAAGGGACAGAGGAGCAAGAAAAAATAGCGCAAAAGCAGAGTCTTGAAAGTAGTGTATAAGAAAGTAAATTTGTTGCCCTTCCCCTTTGTGGATTGTTCTGGAGGCCAGAGACAAAGAAAGTTTTATGTGAGATGTCCAAAATTTGATATATTTCGGTACAAAGTAAACAAAATGATCAAGGAGTTGTAGGAAATGAGTCATGAGGAAAGATGAAATAGAATAAATCTGCATTGCTCGACTAATGCTGACTAAAAGACAATCTGTAAACTTCATTTGAGAATATAGAAAGGAGTTCTTTAATTTATATGTCTAGATTTGTAGGGACATACTATGAAAGGAAACTTCTGGGATGCCTTCAGGCTGTTACAAAAAACGATTTAACCAAAACTGTCACCTTAACAACGGAGCACAGAAGAAATGGTTACTTCAGAAAAGTGCAGTGTTATGCAACAAACAGTTAGGGGACAGAAAGAAGGGCTCACTAACAATGAATGCTGCTGAAAAAAAATAATCTAGGGAAGTGAGAAAAGCTCCTGGACTGGCTAACAAATGTATACAAAACTAGAGATGCTGGCAGTGATGATTCAGAAAACCCAAAGCCGTATTCTCAGGTAGTGTATGTCACTCAAATGATTTTTGTGTGACTAGAGCAGATGGTAATTTCATTTATCTATTTTTTTTTAACACAGATATGAAGGAGATAACAGGCTGAAGTAGCATAATCATTTGAGGATAATGCAGTTGGTCAGTCCTTCTACAGTTCTCATCTGCGTGTGCGTGTATGCCCATACGTCCACATTTGTAAATAACATTATCAAAGAACTCAGGTTAGGTTTCTGGATTCAGGAAATCTTTTTAGAAACAGTCCTTCATTCCCAGTTTCTGTTGCAAGAAAAGTCGTTATTATATTGGAACAAAGAAAGGGCTTGAAAATTGCTTTCAGACAAAAGGCACAAGAAGAGGTGTGTGGCTGCCATAAATTGCACTCCCTCTGGGATTCACAAGTCCATATTTCAGGAGAAATAGTTGCTAGTGTGTCTGCATTCAGGTCAGTGACTAAAGAAGGAAACCAAGAGTAATGTGTGTGTGAGAGAGGCACTGATTTTCCCAAGTGTTTCCATCATTCCCTTTCCTTCTAAACCGTAAGTGCCTAGGATTTTGAGACGCCTTAGGTAAGCGGCTCAGTCTGCAGGGTTGGCAATGAAGTGTTCAGAAGAGCTGTAATTGTGAAAATAAGAATGAAGGGCAGTTGTAACTTTGGACTGACACAGAGAGCTGCCTTAAAAGAAGCTTGATAAGGTCAAACTAATAAACTCACGAGTTGCTCAAGGGGAAACCAAATTCTGGTGCTGTGAGTTACTTTGACAGATAATTAGCATAAAACAAGGCAAGTACCCCACCATAGAGAAAGTAAAATCACAATCACACATGGAATTAAACTAAATTTGTTAAAATAAGGAACCGTGTGTTTGCCTTGAACCCACAAAAAAGTACCAAGGAAAAAAAAGTTGCTCTTGAACCCACAACATTGTCAAAGACAGAATTAGGTCCATTATTTTTAAACGAATGGAGATTCACTCAGTACTGTGGGAGTATATGAGAATGAAATATATGGATCTAGTGACAGCTGCTGTATTTTGGCTTCTTTGAAAGGACCGAGGGATATTACTAAGTGGCATATGTGATACACCAGTACAAACCAAAATATTTTGTTTTCTGTGGTACATTGCGGCTTTTCTTAGATGCCGTATGGGTTTCCGATAATTTAATTCGCATTGTGTAGACCTTATCCACTCTATGCTTTACTGATAGCAGTTCATTTCATACAAGCTGCCATTCTGCAGGTGGTGCTGACTTACTGCTTATATCTAAATAATTCTCGCAGTGTCCTGCTCTCCTTTTTTATTTTCCTGGATATATTTCTCAGCTGTCAGACCTCATGTCTTTACCTCCTCTAGACTCTCCAAGGTCCCTTACAATTGGATCCGGTTCTATGCAGTCTTCTGAATCTCAAAAATATCTTGGGTGTTTAGAAGGCATAAGAGAAACTCCAAGAAGTTTCAGCTATTTACACCACCTCTTTCTAGTCTGCTTTACTTTGGGGATGTCTTGTGTCAGAAAACATTTCAATTTTCCACCCTTTTTAATTAACACACAAGTACTCAGTGATGATTCTGATATAATATTTTGCTTATACAGTAATCTATAGCACATGTGATCTAAATTCACCTGTATCATAATTTCTTTTACAAGTTAAAAGATATCCAAACTCTGAATGGGACATAGAGGAGCTCCCTCTTCAGCTTCCTTCCTGTTAAAATTCTCATGTATCTTTGTTTCAAGACATCAGTAATAGCCAGTGAACATGCCTGTGGTGGTTATTAACTACCCTTCCTGTGTTGGAGACTAAGGCAGAGACAAGCAGACACCCTGATAAGGATCTAAGCCATCCTTCTACTTCCACAGGGTACTTGTGCCCCTAAGTTTCCACAAAGCAGGGCTCTGAACCCCTGTGGAGAAGGCGCCTGTGAGTCTTCAGTTCTGCTGAAAACTGATTTCACCTTGTTTCATGATATTGACTACAATACACATTCAATCGAATATAAAAATGGGAGTCTTGTCGAAGAGACACAGAACAAGGCAACACAGGGGAAAAGAAGGAGTTTATTCTGTCTCTTCTCGGAGGACAAGCTGAGGCAGAAAGGAATCTTGCTCTCATTCTAAGATGCTAGAACAGAGGCTTCGAAATACTGAAGTTGGGACGCCAGCTAGCAATATTGGTAAGAATTTGCATTTCTGTAAGGGAGAGATTCCTCTATTAGCTAGTGGAGATCGTGCTATTGTGAACATGTCCCTCCCTAGGCTGTCGGTAAACAGTTCTCAGTTTGCATTGGTAAAGAGAAGGTATTCAGATTTCGATCTGAGCTGGTTTACTTGTGAAACCTGTTATTCCCTCATTGTAAGTTATCAGTTACATGTAAGGTATTGTCCTGTGTAAAAATTCCTAACCAGATGTCACCGGTTTTGGCCGAGGTTAGCCGAGGTCCAGGTGATGACAATACCTTCCCTATCCCACCAGAGACAGGGGAAGGGAGAAAAGAATGAGTGAGACCTCTAATATACTTTTTGGAAAAACTGAAACAAACTTTAATAACACTACAAACCAATATATATATGATACAAAGGCAAACCAGTAGGATATTGGGGGTTTTTAGGAAATGGAAAGGCGAGGGTTAACACCACGGCGGGGCAAAGATGGCGACGGCCACGTGGTGCAGGGAAGGGGAACCGCGGCAAGGACAAAGCACCGCGGAGCCACGTGGGGAGACCCGAAACCAGCACGGTGTTACCAGTCTATCGTGGATTGAGGCAGAAGCAAAAGCAAACCTGGCGGTGAAAATCATAGCAGGCAGCGGCGCAGCTCCTCACAGCAACAGCGGCCGTCCTGCATGGCGCGCACGACTCGGCGGGTAGAAAGGGCTCCAGTGAGCGGCGGCGAGGAGGGGGATTTCCCGGCAGCAGCGTGGCTCCTCGCAGCGACAGCGGCCGTCCCCCAGTGCGGTGACAGCAAAACACAGCAGGGGCAGGCCGTGAGCAAGGAGGCAGGCGGGCGG
>NW_010395957.1:61095-91913 GCF_000710305.1 Buceros rhinoceros silvestris
GTGGGCGGCGGCGAGGAGGGGGATTTCCCGGCAGCAGCGTGGCTCCTCGCAGCGACAGCGGCCGTCCCCCAACGCGACGACAGCGAAACAGAGCAGGGGCAGGCAGTGAGCGAGCAGGCAGACAGGCAGAGCCGAAAGCAGGCAGGTCCGTGGGAGATGTTCCCCTCGGCCTGTCCCATGCGGAAGAGAGCAGAGTCTGGTGACCGGCTGCTTCTTAAAGGGCCAGCACCCGGAAACGGAAAGAAGCCCACCAGAACTTTTAACCAATTGATGTCGCGTTTATATGTACATGGCAGGGAATACCTGATTGGTCAGTTTACAATAAAGCTTCCCCAAACAAGGGAAGTTTTGGCTAACCCAGGACACCAGACATCACTTGAACCTGTTTAAAGGAAACTAATAAACCCATTTTGTTTATTTATAATTGCTTGTGGGCATTTTCGTAACATTTTTGGTGTAGTCAGCAGGATGTCTGATGAGGAATTTTTACAATTAAGCTCAGAAATTTCTCTATTGCAGAGAAGTGAAATGGAATTGAGTTTAGAGGTTTCGCAGTTGCGGAGAGAAATACGTAGGTTAGAAGCAGAGAACTGTCATCTCAGGAGAGAGAGAGATGATGAAAAGGAACACACGAGTAGGATGTTTGAACTATTGTTGGCACAGATAAGAACCACCCCCAGTGTAAATCGGAACCCTGCAAGCTCGAGAGAGAGTACGGAGGGGAGCATGGTTGAATGTGTTGTGAAAATTCCCTCCCACTGGCCAGACCCTGTGGTAGATAAGGTACTGGGAAGAGATGGAATTTTAATAAATAATGAAAAACTGAGTGTTGGGATAGTTACGCAGACTCAGAAGGGGGAGTGGTCGCAAGCACTGGTGCAGCAGCGAGTTGGGATGCAGCCGCAAGTCAAAGCGCGGCTGCAAGCCGAGACGCAGACACGAGCAGAATCCTGGCAGCAAGCTGAAGCGGCTTGGCTGCGAATAACAAATCGATCGAAAGCGGCAGATCAATTACAAGCGGCGGACAGGCGGGGATTGTTTTGAAAACTCCGTAGTTTCAGGGGATGAAACGGAGGAAGACGAAAGCGGAAGCAGCTCTGATGAGATGGAGTTTTTAGAGTCAGAATTGATGTGTGGAACAGAGGTTTTAATATCAGAATTAGAATTTGAAACAGATGTTTTAGAATCAGAATTGTTAGAGGAAACGGAACTGTTAGGACAGAGATTGGTTAGACGCGTGATTAAGGTCAAGAGATGGACGGGAGCACGTGGGAGGAATCCACAGACATCTATTTGTACGGTACCGTGGTCGGGGTCAGAATTAAACGAATTACAGGATCGATTTTCACGGAAGCCTGGTGAAACTGAGGCTGAGTTCTTGTGGTGAGTCTCATTTTCAGGTGGAGATAGGATTTTATTAAGTAGTGATGAAGCTATGGGATTTGGGGGTCTGGGAGTAATTTTAAGTGACAGACCGACAGGGGATCATTCTCTGACAGCCTAAGTTGCTCACTGGGCTGGGGGAATCCGTCCAAAAGAGAGAGGAGAACCAATAGCGATCCACGTGAAAAGTCTCTGATTTAACTACTGGTGTGCACAAGGCAGCTTGTATTCAAGCTATGTACGCAAGGGGACTGCATGATGTTCCAATTTCTGCAAGGGTAGACCCGGAGCACCTAAGACCACTTTTAAAGGGGCTACCAGATGCTTTAAAAATCCATGTACAGGCTCTCAGAGAGAGAATTCAAAGGGCAATAGAACACAATCGCCAGAACCCACAAAATCCAGTGCACATGATGACATGGTTGGAAGTACTAGGGGACATAGTTACTTACGGGCGAGAAATGGGCTGGTCTGACGCAAAGTCCGACGTGTGCCGTGGTGCCGAAGAAAATGGAAAAATCCAAAAAGTTTCCAAGGAACCCCAGACCGATTTGCCTCCTTCCCCTGTAAAGCCCGATCCCCCCCGAAATAAATCGGGATGGCTGCATGATCCAGGGAGAAATAAATTGTGGTGAAAAGCCCTATCTCTGGGAATTCCATGTGGTGCGATTCACAACATGTCTACCAAACATATACAGTCCCTGGTTGCCATGGTAGAGCAGAAGTTGAGCGAGGCTTCGGGGGAACGAGTTCCGTTCACCCCCCGCTCCCAATGGGAGAACTTGATCAGTCCTTTTGTGCCCCCATGTGCATGGAGGACGGTATAACAAAACTAGACACGGCGAAAGTGAATCCGAGGCTTTTTACCTTGCGTGGTAAATGTACAACAACAAAGAAACCGTATATACAGATCCTATTGGGTCTAAAGCGAGTAGATTTAGAATTGTTGATGGACACTGGAGCCCAAATAAGTGTTTTGAAATGACTAATATAGAAGTGGCTCTAAGCCCTTGCAAGGGAAGAAATATATTGGAATTTGATTTGCTGACAGGCAAAAAATGATGCCTACCTGTAGGTTTCTTATGGAGCTTTGAGAACATGCACATGAGAACCCTGTAGACAGCTCTTGCTTTGACATGGTCTGAGATTGCATGTGATTTGCAATGCCCCTGCCTGTGGCAGCTAAGGGAAGTATTAAGTACAGTGATTGCTGACTTTAAAGAGCAGCAAATAATAGGACTCCTGAGTGCATCCAAAGTGCAATGGATCACACTTCAGGGCTACAATCGTGCAGTATTGGGCCAGTGAAGAAGCTCAATTATGATTGGAGGCTTAATATAGCCACTGACTACAGTATAATAGGTCAGAATAGCTGCTGACACTATTTGGAAATTGCTATCAGAAGCTGGACTGGATGTCCTAGTCTCTAAATATTAAGGCCCTGGGCAAGAGACTGAATTTCTAGATGCTGGGTGGACTGCTGGTGCAATTGCAGTGCCTCAAGACACACTGTTAGCTATTGAGAAGGGTAAAACCCTGAGGCTTATATGCCTGGGAAGCCCTGGATGGAGGTGGAAAAACCCACCGCATCAGTATACAGTGGATAGTCCACAATTTCCAACTGTGAAGCCCGGTAGCTAGACTGAGGCCAATCTTGTCTTTTTCCTTTTACAGGATAATGGAAAATGGACCTTTTCCCAAAGAGGTGATGACGGCTAGACCCTGAAGCAGTCTCCTGAGGAACAGACTAGAATCCTGTTACTCATTGATGACATCACGTGGTGGGAGCAGAACAACACTGAATGATGGGAGACATGGGAGCCATCAGTGCTTGATTAAGAAGCAATTGTTGCTAGATTAAAAACTATTTGGGTACTCACTATTCCGGAAATTGTTTCGCTTTTTAAGAAGCTTTATTGTTTAATACTATTGAAGTATTGTTTTTGTGAATTGTTCACATTTGATGGATGTTTTAATATCTCAATGTTTGAGGGATATATTGTATATCCGGTTGGCTTGATTCGAGCTTTTATAAAGTATTAATATATGGTTTAATGTTTACATTTGGTACTATGTTCTATGGCATTCAAGAAGCTGTATCTTAGACTTGAAATTAGCTAAGGGAATGTCGATCCACAATGATCACTAAATCCACTAAATCTGCGCTCCCCTTTTGACTTTGGAGGAAAGAGGTGAACGTAACACCACTCCAGAGAGATAATTGATCGAAATGTGACTGTAGTCAATGGGGTGGATTGTGGTGGTTATTAACTACCCTTCCTGTGTTGGAGACTAAGGCAGAGACAAGCAGACACCCTGATAAGGATCTAAGCCATCCTTCTACTTCCACAGGGTACTTGTGCCCCTAAGTTTCCACAAAGCAGGGCTCTGAACCCCTGTGGAGAAGGCGCCTGTGAGTCTTGAGTTCTGCTGAAAACTGATTTCACCTTGTTTCATGATATTGACTACAACACACATTCAATCGAATATAAAAATGGGAGTCTTGTCGAAGAGACACAGAACAAGGGAACAAGGCAACACAGGGGAAAAGAAGGAGTTTATTCTGTCTCTTCTCGGAGGACAAGCTGAGGCAGAAAGGAATCTTGCTCTCATTCTAAGATGCTAGAACAGAGGCTTCGAAATACTGAAGTTGGGATGCCAGCTAGCAATATTGGTAAGAATTTGTGTTTCTGTAAGGGAGAGATTCCTCTATTAGCTAGTGGAGATCGTGCTGTTGTGAACATGTCCCTCCCTAGGCTGTCGGTAAACAGTTCTCGGTTTGCATTGGTAAAGAGAAAGTATTCAGATTTCGATCTGAGCTGGTTTACTTGTGAAACCTGTTTTTCCCTCGTTGTAAGTTGTCAGTTACATGTAAGGTACTGTTCTATGTAAAAATTCCTAACCAGGCATCACTTGAACCTTTTTAAAGGAAACTAATAAACCCATTTTGTTTATTTATAATTGCTTGTGGGCATTTTCGTAACAATGCCTGAGCATCAATCAAGACTCCAGCCTTGCTATTTGTGAAGTAAGTATCACTTTTATGAAGAAATCTTACATCTCTCTGAAAGCTTGACAGCAGATAACAGAGTCTTTACCATCCCACCCACTTCTCCACAATGTTATGTTCATTATCTTAACAGCTAGGGCAAAATGAAAAAATGCAGGGCTTGATTCATACAGGGAGGTTTGCTAACTGAGTCCTTCAGGTTTTCAGCTGGAACTGGGACCTACTTTCCTCCTGTGTTCTTTTCCAGACTTCTGAATTTCCCTTGTTTTCTAGTCTTTATTCCTAAAGATCTTGGTACATTTCAAAACTCCATTCAGCTTTTGAAAGTTTATCATAACGCAATGTAAAACAAGGTCACAGTAGAGAGGTTCTGAGGAGGACAAATGTAGAGCTTATGTCTTATTCACTCAGGTTCTTGAAGGCCATGCATTAATTTAAAACTGTTTATGAAAACATTAGAGTAGCCATGCCATATCAGACCAAAAATTCCATCTATTCCAATATCCAATCCAATTGTATTAACCTTGATGAGATCTGTATGCAATGACACTTCACTGTCATATCCTACACCTTTCAACAACATGCAGATCAAGGTTTCACTGAGATGGAGGCAGTGTTTTTCATTATTTTTGTCTGTGTTTTGTAACTTGAGTCCTCATTGCCCATCAGACTGTGCAAAGTAGAAGTAAAATGCTGCCATTCTGATCAGGCTGCATTTTACACCCATTTTCCACTGATGCAAGTGACAACATCAGAGATAAGGAAATGGCAAAAGAGACACTCATCCTGAATATGCTTCTCCCCTTGATTATTCTACTGTTAAACATTTCCTACAAGTGTTCTGTGTAAGAGAAAATTTTGAAAGGGGAGGGGATGTATAGCAGACGGGTTGAATTATTATTACTATTATTTATTTTTACCTTTGAATGCAAAGTGCAGTGTAAGATCTTTGAGAAACTCTAGCAAGAATTTTCTGTGTGCAAGCTAGAGACAATATTTGTAATACTTCTGTTTATCTGTGTATCTCCCAGCAGACCTGTTTGTAAGTCTGCTTCTGTGCATATTTCTTTGTGTATATCAGTCCGTTTTTCTTCCTGCTGCCTCTCTCTCTTTCTTTTGTTATGTATGTGCTGTCTCCTTCCCAAATCCCTTATGCTTATTTTCCAGACGCATTTATTTATGTTCCCTCGCTAATTGAAAATCTTATATTTGAAGTTATTATTCTGATTGATGTCTGTCATTTTGATCAAGCAGTTGCTCACAGATGCTTTGTTAGAACAATTTTGCTTGTTAGTTTATCACCATCCATCTCCCTGCTGACCTTCTGTGATGTTTGGTAGCAAAACCATTAAATATCTCCCACAAACAGAAAGACAATTGGTCATCCTCTCACATGCTTGTGGCTGCAGCTACAACACCAAAACCCTGGACGTTCAGCTGTGTGAGCAGGTTCTATCTCAGACTGTAATGTAGATTTCTTCCTAGACAGTGGAACAAGGAAAATTGCTTGTCATAATACAGCAAAGTTATTGTTCTTCCTTCTAGTTACATGCTTCAGACTCCTAAGAAGTACGAAGATGGCTGTGTATTCTACCAGGTTTTTGTTGAATAGCTGGCAGTTAAACTCCTCAATCCAACACAGACTTTGTGTGTCTTCTGAGAAAATAAATTTAATAAAACAACAATTAGGATTAAGTCTACTAAGATCTCAGATTCTCATTTTTGAAGCTCAGATTTTCAAAGCTGCTGCACTGCAAACTCGTGAGTATTTCTGACAGGGGAGTTCCCTTGGTGTCTAAAGTTCTGCTCTGAGCATGCCAAGAACTCCAGTCACGACAGAGTAAGATATCTATTTTATGCCTAAATCCTCCCGAGATTCACAAAGCAGGCATGTCTCTACCTGCCTTGTGTGAAGGACTTGCTCCCAGAGTTATACACTGATATGTATTAAGTATTTATTGGAGCAGGGACCAGAACCCATGTGTTCTTCTCCCACATGACTACCCAACCCAACAGACAAAGGAATCTTGCTTATTCATTCTTTCTGCCTGGCTTGATGAATATTTCATTTTATCTTGCAAAGTGTGTAACTTTAAGTGAATAACTTCAAGAAAGAAACTCCAAGAATATGTACCCAGAAATACCCAATAACAAATTAGTTTGAATTATCTTCCAGGAAAGAGGACATTGAATTCAAGTCCACAAACCAAAGACATAGAACCACCCTTTTCTTCCCTTTGCTGTGTTGTAAAAACAGTGCTTCCTACTACATATTCAAGCTGAAAGTCAGCCTTATGGGTATGTACACCCTGAGAACGCCAGGAATCTCAAGAACACCCTGAGACTCAAAAAGGAGTTTGTGGGCTGTTTTATGGGAATGTTCCTTTAAGCCATGAAGTTCATTTGTACAGTAACAACCAGTATTTCATACGAAATGGCCTTTAGACAAAATGGTTAAGATCTTGAAGTGGTAACTGAAACCAGGTCTTTCTCCTCCTGTATTAAAAGCCCAGCCTACTGAGTGAGTTCTTTCAGACTCAAAACAGTTCATAGCCCTGGTGTTTGGGCTTTCTTGTTCTTAATGAGATTGCTTGTTATTTGTTCTTAATTAGATACTGTTTTGAATCCTTCCAGCAGGAAGTAAGAAAGTTTGAGTCTCCCACATTCTGCTTAGTCCTCTCATCTCCGTATCTAGGCTAGTCACTAAAACGTACAGCTCCTCTGCAGGCCGTATATTTAATTCATCCACCTTTCACTCTAAAGAGCATACTTTTAGGAGAGGGTCAGGTATCTAAATCCTGAGTGAAGGGTGGAATTCTGCTGTAGCCACAAGGATAGTACCTTTCCTTTGCAGAAATACAATTTTCATCCATCTCTATTTCAAGTGGCCGCTTTTGGTCAGAAATATGTGTATTAACATTAAGGGAGCTCTCTTCATCTTAGAGCTGTTGTGGATCTGCTTTTACAAGGTTATTTAGTTCACAGTCACAATGGAAGGGCAAAGAGAAACCACCAGAAATGAAAAAGAAGGAGAAAGTTAAAGGAAATAAGAAACAAGAACGTCATGGAAAACGTGGAGAAATTAAGAATAAAAGATTCTTCCAGAAATGTTGTTCAAAATATTTCTTTACTGGTTTATGACAGTTGAATACTAACGATGACACCAGATGTAATGAACTTGTAGTAAAAATTTTAAGGGTCTTAATTTAATTATGCATTACAAGGGTAGAAACTGCTTTTTATAAATGTTTTCTCCAAAAACCAAAGCCCTCTGGAAGCGACCAGAGACAAATGTTCCTTGTATGGGCTTTAGTTTAAAACAAGACATCAGTAAGTTCAAGCTGTCTTTCTTGATATTTTATTTACCCTCATTGACTCACTAACATTTCCTGAGGACCCAAAATCCAATACTAGAGCCAAATTTTCCTTGAAATATTCCCATCCCAATGCACCACAAGTTTCTGATAGCAAACTTATATTTTTCCTGATGCAGACTCTTTTCATCTCTTTTAAGAAATAATCATGATTTCTTTAATTAAATTGCATATCAAAGTACATGAGGCTATAATTAGTCTCTTTTTGTAGCTGTCATGGCTACATATATTTCCCAACACAGTGACTGAAATAAATTCTGTAATATTGTGTACTTATGCAGTACAATTTTTTCTGCAGCATTTATACTAATTTTGGTCACATTAATTCTGCCATTCTATGCTTTATACATATGCCTAGCCAGATTTGTAGAAATACTTATATTATGAACAATTTTTCCTGGATTCTGGGCATAAATTCTGCACCCTGGATGTACTGTCTGTCTCATGTTCAACATAGGTCACGTGAATAACCTGTTCCTGTGTCATTCTAAGTTTCTTAGAGGAGCTACTTACAGTTTGTCACCTCATCCTTTTCCAATTACATCTTTTTTTTTTTTCCCCCAGCTAATTACTATTTCTCAGTAAGAGCATATTCCTCATTCAGATTTGAAATTTGATCCAGGATCCAGTCCAACTACCTTCTTTCCTTCATGCAGTCTATTGTATTATATGTTCCTCTTCCATGATATGCGTGGAAGAGCCCTCAAGCCCTTATAATCTATTCTTATTCACACTGCAGTTGGTAGCATATAAAGGGGTTTTCAACAGCATATAGGATGCAGAATCCATGTATTCATTGTTTATGCAGGAAGAAACAACATGGCACACACATCACCAGAATCCTGAATTCAGCATTTGTAGGTATTCAGAGACTGCCAATGTCTCCTTTCTCAAATAGTGACTCAAGAAGATCAAAGATTTCTGTCATAGAACTGGTACAGCAGAGTAGTGTGTGTGTGCTTTCGTTCTCCGAGCTGGTCCAAAACACATTTGTCTCTATCATGGTAACAATAAGATCATCTGGGCTATTAAGCTCATGCTGACTCATCTTGATTTGTCTTGTTCCCACTTTTGCTTTTAGAGTTTTTCTTTTAAGAAGAAGAAAAAAAAAAAAGGTGGGGTAGACCTCAAACAGGTAAGAGATACATACATAATTTAGGACATTACCTTTTTGCTTATTTGTTTTGTTGTAGGTTTGGGGTTTTTGTTTTGTTTTGTTCTGTTTTGCTTCAATATTCAGTCTAAAGTGTATTTCAAGATGATGTAGAGCCCCAGGACAATTTGTCTTGGAACACATTTTGATGCCATATCCCTTTAGTTCCAGAATGGACACTCTGATCTAATAGAGGTATTTTTTACAGCTGAATATTCCTAAAGGCATCAAAAGTATGTGAGGGTATTGTCATGTTGTTTTTGCCTTAGATAATTTTTGATAGTGGTAAACTTAATATCAAATATTCATTTAGTCTTCACAGTCAGGGGAGAATAATTTTGTGGCCCTAAAAACCATGCAATTATTGGTTGGATTTACCCCTTGTACCAAATAAATTCTGTTTGCCTTTAGAAAGTATGAGTCGTTGACATTGGAAACAGAAAACACATAGAGTGACATTCAGATAACTCTGCTAGGAAAATAAATCTCTGGTATTTTTCTTCTACAACTTTGTATTTGCAGTGTGACATGATTTATCCTCTCCAAACATATGACTAAATGAGAAACAAATAATATGTTATGCATAAATTAGTATGGAATCAAGTAAGTATTGATAATATTTGCAGCTGTTTTTAACTAGAAACCAAGCCTTTGAGTGATTAACTCCAAATCTCCTTCTTCTTTCTTTTTATTATTTTTCATGGTTGTTACAGACAGAGCTTTTAAGCCAGTCGGGGGAAAGTATATTATTTCCATCCCCTTTTAAAGACTCTATAAAGAACTCTATCGTTCATAATAGCTTTGTTTACTGCGTAGTACAGCATGTTCTAATTATCACCTCTGCCTCACTAACCATACGGTTTATATTCTTACACTCATCAGTTATTTTTATGCCCCCTGCAGAAATGAAGAGAACATTAATAAGAATAATTTTTTCAGGATATAATTTTGGGTGAAATTATGAGAAATAATGTGCTAAAGCAGAGAAATTCAGCTTTGCTTTAGCATATCCTTCCTTCCTTCCTTCTTTCCTTCCTTCCTTCCTTCCTTCCTTCCATCTGTCCTTCCTTCCTTCCTTCCTTCCTTCCTTCCGTCCGTCCTTCCTTCCTTCCTTCCTTCCTTCCTTCCTCCCTCCCTCCCTCCTTCCCTCCCTCTCTCCCTCCCTCCCTTCCTTCCTTCCTTCCTTCCTTCCTTCTCTTGCCTCTCCTTTCCATTTTATTTAAGCATTTACAAATACAGAATTAATGCAGATTTATGATTGGATGTATTTCCTGTCAATGACCTGTCTGCAGATACAAAGCTAATCTAATCCCTTTCAGTGCTGTTACTCTCATTGTAGGGTATTCCTGACCTTCACTACTATTCCTGTACCTTCACTACACTACTTACCGGTGTTGTAACTATTGCGTGTGCCAACGTTCAGATGCACAAAGGCTGCCCAGGGCAGTTATTTAGTAAACTGGCTCCAACGATGGCATAAGATGGAGATAAGTCCTAATTGGAAAAAAGAAAATCCTAGTTTGATTTTTTCATCAGCAACCATCCACACCCTGTTTCCTGTCCCAACCCCCACTCCACTGCCCACCTCCCACCCCCCTGAAAATCTAATGGACAATATTTATTGACTTATCTGCAAAACTCTTGATAGAATGAAATACACAATTAGCTGAAGTACTTTATCTAGTGATCAGACCCACCTAGACTTCTTGGAAAGAGCTGCAAATATTTAGTTGATGTTTAACATTAAAGAAGAAACTTATTTTTTAGATGATTAGTATTAGCAAAGAACATGAAAACTAGTAATATCAGGTGTACGCATATACGTGATTAAATAGTACATGCATACATGCGCATACGTACACGCTATTCGTATTACACTATTACACACTTCCCATGCAACAGGGGATACCTTTTTTTTTATTCCCTGATAATGGAAGAACTTCACCAACAAGAATGAAATCAGTGCCTTTTGTCAATTAGGCATGATTGTGTATTTGCCTGGTATGTCTGTATGTGAAAATTCAACATATTCAGAAAATATATACCATATTTAAAAAAAAAAAAGGCAAAGCAAAAATTGTGGAACTGGACAAAACTGATTCCAAATCTGTATGATATTATTTAATTATATTTTAACATAAATATGAAAGAATAAAAAATTAGCACAGTAAACATACAAAAAAACCCAAACAAACAAGCAAACAAAAACCCAAACCCAAACCTAAATTGCTATTGATATCCTTATTGGTAGAAGGAATGGTTCCAAGGTTCGCAGACTTCAGGTCATTTTAAGCAATTGTCCTGATCTTCATAGGTTTCATTCACAGGAAACCAACACATGTCACCAACTACTTCCTACTTTAAAACTATTTTGAGAAATAGATTTAGCTTAAATGTTGATGACTTTAAATGGAGAAACCAGAACTGGGTAAATTGATCCCATGACTAATTATTCTCAGGGTTTAAACAAATGCAAAACTTCTTTCGGGTTTTTTTGAGATTTTTTTTTTCAGCTAAAGATTTTAAAAATGTTGGTACAGTTTACCATCTTTATTAAGCAGATATAGTATGCCATCTTTACCTCCTGTTATAATCTTTTCCATGTGTCATTTTGTGAGACGATCAAAAAACTCTAACATTTCTTCTTTTAAACACCATAACGTAATTACAAAATCATTACTTGGAAGTAATGTTGTTAGCCCCTTTTCCATTGTAAAGGCTTTTTTTTCATTCCCCTTCATAGTGCTAAGCACAGGAATCAAATCAGTATTACTGCCTCCCTGTGTCTTCTAAATATCCCCAGAATTAGGACATTTTCCCTCAAACTTCAGTTCCTGTTCACCCCTATCACTTCTTGTAAAAAACACTTCTGGAGCTGAATTTTTGGCAGGAAGGGGAAAGCAGAGGGTTGGGTGTAGTCCTTTATTATTTTCTCTGCAGGGAGAAAAGTTATTTATGCATGCACAGCCACCCATGTAGAAAACGACAGGTAGTTTCCAGACTGACCCGGCTGTCTGTATGGCAGTTCTGCTCCAAAGGCCCCATGGATGTACTGCTGTAGTGCGGTACCCAAGCTGGCAAGCACTGCATTAAGGAGCATGCCAGAAAGCTGAAGGGACAGATAGGATATTTTGCTTGACTTTTCTTTACAGAACGTGATTTTGGGAGAGCTGCAGCATGTTTTCCAAGTGAGAATAAATTTCAAGTAAGCGGGCGTTCTGTGATTCCCAGAACTGTTTAAAGCAGTCTGTCTGCACATTGACTTCATTGTTCAGCCCCATATTCTGAAGGACAGGCCAAATTTTGTCATCTCACTGCTACACGGAAATTAACAAAGAGATACACAGTCTCTGGTTAGCTTTTTTCTTAAACCCTTTTGCGATGAAAATTCCTGCAGAATTTTTCCACATTGTAGCGGCTAAAGCCAGAAAGTTAGTAATTACCATCATCACATAAACAATGCACTCATGAAGCCTGGACACAAGAAATCTAATTCTCCAACTGAGAGATGCAATTTCATAATACAGAGCCAACTGTCGTAGTTCTTGCTCACGCAAATAAAGTCTACAATCCTCTTGTCCCACCAATTTCCATGGGCCAATAAAGGGAGAAAATTGATGCACAAGGGCCTAATGATAAAAAAATCAAACACAAATGAACTTTGATAGTAACAGCTTCCTTTCATCAACTCTGAAAACTGACTGCCCATCAATGATAAAAAGGATTGGGCCTGAAAATAAAAGTATCACCACATATTTCCAATTTTCTCCAAATATAAAAGAAAAAAAAAAAGCATTTTCTCATTAAATTCTACAAATAAATACAAATTGTTGACTTGAGCAAAAATGATGACATAGCTAACCAAAGAATCTCCAAAGCTAGTACTGAAATTGTAATGGCAAGTGTAAATGAGTAAATACATGCAGCTATATTTGAATGGAAAAAGCAGGCAGAGCATTTATTTACTATATAAAAATCTGTAGAACATCCTTCTGATCACTCTGTCTGTATGCAAAACCAGTCATATATAAGGAGTTTTATTTTCTTCTGTAGAAAAGAATTTGGTTGCTGAGGACTTTTTTCTTCCTAACTAGCTGTCAGCTGTTACTGTCAGCAGTGATTAAACATAAGCAGGAGTTGTGATTCATCAGCGCAGATAGAATCATCACGGATGTAAAGTATTTTGTTCCAAGGTCAGATCTTGTATGAAGCTAGGACAACTTTATGCACCAATCCCTGTGTCTGGTTTATTTATGGTAATTCATTTACTGTCATATCATTACCGAATGAGGATAAAATTTATATGCAATTGGAGAAATATGTTCAGAAAACATGGTGAGGATGAAGTGTGTTTATGTGTTTTGTGAACAATATGATATGCTGGATCTATGGCCATGCACATACATTCTAGTGTGCATATTAATGCTTTGTATCTATGAGAACCTGATGTATTTAGAGATCTCACAACAGCTTAAAAGCATTACAGCCTCCCTCCCCTGGGCATTGCTTTGGCATGTTTCTAAACCAGTAAACTTCTCAAGAAGTGTCTCTTACCAAATCTTTGTACACTACCTAAAACAACAGGACTCTTATCAGGATCAGCATCTCTGGGCATTTTTAATACCTACTTAATAAAAATAATTACAGATGGCTAAAATGAAGTATAAAAAGATTAAGTGATTTGGTGGACTATGAAGCACAAGAAAATAACTGAGTGAGGGATATGCCCTGGGATTCTGCGTTTCTAATCCTATGTCTCAGCTAGCAAATTTATAATTCCAGGGAAGCTGAGAATCGTGCTTGACAAAATTTATCACCTTCTACAATGAAGTAACCTGCTTGGTAGGTGTGGGGTGAGCAGTGGACATTCTCTACCTGGATTTCTCCAAGGCTTTTGATATGTCCACAGCCTCCTCCTAGAGAAACCAGTGCATTATGTTCTAGACAAGTGGTTCATGTGATGAGTGGGGAAC
Organism: Buceros rhinoceros silvestris; assembly: GCF_000710305.1. NCBI lineage: Eukaryota > Metazoa > Chordata > Aves > Bucerotiformes > Bucerotidae > Buceros > Buceros rhinoceros. The sequence continues at coordinate 74,989 of NW_010395957.1, forward strand.
TGGCTGATAGGTGGTGGTAAATGGCTCTTTTTCAGACAATCTGTCACCAGTGGGGTCCCGCAGGGACTGATATTGGGCCCAGTGCTGTTTACTATGTTCTTCATAGGTGATCTGGATGATGGGATCAAGTGTACCCTGATGAAGTTTGTTGATGATACCAAACTGAGTGGGGAAGTGGGCACTTTGGAAGCGAGACTCACGCTGTAGGAAGACCTAGACAGGCTACAAGAGTGGGCTAACGAGACCCTTATGAGGTTCAACAAGGACAAGTGTAAGGTCTTGTACCTGGGAAAACATAACCTAGGAGTGCAGCACAAGCTGGGATCTACCTGGCTGGGAAGCAGCTCTGTGGAAACGGACCAGGGCGTCCTGGTGGACAAACAGCTCAATAGCGGTGAGCAGGGTGCTGGGCTGCAGCAATAAGGGCATCACGAACAGAGATAAAGAAGTCATTATCTACTCAGCCCTTATGGAATATGTGTTCAGTTTTGATCCCTGTTATACAAAAAAGACATGGACAGGCTGGAGATTGTCCAGAGAAGAGCCACAAAGGTGATCAAAGCACTGGGGAGCTGCCACGTGAGGAGGATAAAGGGCAAAAAAAAGTAGTTGAAATTGGATGATGATGTGTTGGATTGAGACTGCATGTCTCAAAGCCCATTCTGGACTTCAATTCATAAAACTTCTTGAAGAAGCTAAGTATTGTTGTAAGTATTTTGGGGATAATTAGACTGTTAAGCACAGTGTTGTGACTCATTTTAAGTTATGTTGCAATTCTCAGGAAAGCCAAACACAGAATTCAGAACTTGGTGTCTTCTGTACCTACTGCAGTTATTACAGATGGAGTGAAGGTCAAAAAGTCATTCTTCCCTGAACAAACTTGTGAACAACACAGATTTGTTCAATTTCATTTTGTTTTGTTTCAGTTCTCTCAAAAAGCCTCGAGGAAACTGTCCTAGTCAGTCCCTCTCAGTGACTGTGGTGAGTCTTATCTGCTGAATTTTATCTGTTCCACATGAACAGCTATGGATGTTTCCTTTCTTTTGGCACAGCAACAGGTGTAGATTGACCATAAGGCATTCCAACTCCACCTCAACCCAGGTTACCCGTATCATATCCGTTACACCATGATTCTCTGTATATCGAGTACACACTTTTCCAGAGTTCCAGTTAAGCAGTCAGTATCTCTCTCGTCATAGACCTTGTTTTCACATTCCTGGAAACAACACCAAAACTCCACCTCAACCCAGGTTACCCGTATCATATCCGTTACACCATGATTCTCTGTATATCGAGTACACACTTTTCCAGAGTTCCAGTTAAGCAGTCAGTATCTCTCTCGTCATAGACCTTGTTTTCACATTCCTAGGCACCCCTTTCCCCAAATTTACTGAGTTTCTAACTCCAGTCTCTAAAACATGAATTCTCTGTTCTATTGCTTGTAAATTTCCCGTGTTCCAGATTTCAGCACCTTTAGACAAATTTGGCAGGACTCCTTTTCCTAAGTGTCAGCTATCTCAGTGCATTTTCACTTGAACCAGACCAAGAAAATCTGAGTAACCCTTTATAGTCACTCCGGTCTTTGGTCCCAACACAAAGCACAAAGAAGCAGTTCATTCCCACCCCTGAAGTCAATCTACAAAGCAAGTAGAATTAATAGACAGAACAAGCCACCCATAATACTTCTTTAACTTCATTCCAAAATCAGCAGTGTTTTACATGCTATTGTTCAGTCATCCCGAGCTTGCCGTAGGCTCATGATCCTGGCTGCCTGTGGAACACATTTCATTTTTCGAAGTTATCATTGCTCTTCTGCATGTCATTTGACTCCGATGGAGACCGAAAGACATATATCAGATCTTCGGCAGTATCCCATTGAGAGTTCTCATGGCACTTCAGTCACTTAGGCATGATCTATGCTCTCAACAGTTAAAGATAATGACTTCAGGAATAATCTTTCATAGGTTTTATATTAAATGAGACTAAAGTGCAAGCAGGGTATTAAAGTACCTTGTTATTTGCAGAGTGCTTAGAGTAACCTTAAATATGGAGATGATCAAATTTCATGACCTTTCTTTTTAATTTTTTTTTTCTTCCTGAGTGTGAAAATCTGGTATGTATGCGCGTTTCATCCAGACAGACAGATACACAGGCATTCATAACCGGGGTGTGCGTGCATATATATACAAGCTGTAGCTTGGGTGGGAAGAGTAGCTCTGACTTTTAAACCCTGCACAGAGAGTATTGGAACCTGCATATTCAGTGGGGTCCATTTACTTTGCTTCATTTTAAATCTGACCTGTATTACAGCAATCTGAGCTTTCTGCTCATGCAGGTAAAACAGTTTTGGCAAGCAAGAGAGTCCTGGATAGTGTCTTCATGAGCCTCTGTGGTCACAGGGATCCGTTAGATACAGAATTATTCTCTACTCCTAAGAGCAGCGATCTGCACCATTAAACAGTCGCTGTATGGCATGTCACCACTGCCTGCAGTTCAGCTGGGGCAACTTATTGAGAGAAACAATGCACTGTGTGTACATGCATATGAATACGTGCACACAGACATGCCACAGAGGTGATAATGATTCCATGTGATGAACTGTACAGTCAGGTAGAATTTAAGTTTTTAATGTTCAGAATAAGCTTCAAGAAAGTTGAAGTCCCATTCACAGCTTTTTTTTAATATATGTAGAAAATACAACAATTTGATTTTTCTTCCCCCACTTATGTTAAATGACCTGCATAGTCATCTGATATAATTTCATGGGCAAATAAAAGATGTATTTTGTTTTACATTGCAAAATACTTGTGTTTGATTAATTTTAAATAGCAGTTTCAGTGAAGCTGTCTGACTGTTTCACATATTAGAAAGACTCCTGGCAAGTATAAAGGTGATTCAGTCAGAAAAAGGCAATTTACCTCGTGATTTTTCACATGGAGCTCAATAACAAAATGAATATTCCAAGTACAATGGAATATTCAGTGTGGTGCCAGCACTGTCAACCTTTGCTGCTCCGCTGCTTGAATTTTCCCACACCATATTTACAGTTTCTTTCGTCTGTGCATAGGGAACATCTTCATGAATACCTACAAAGCCATATTACTGCTTCTTTCAAATTCCTCCTTCACTCTACATAGCAATGACTTGTTAGAAATACATCTAAAGCACTTACGCAGCCAGTTGCACGTGCTTGTAGAGAGGGTATTCTCGTCCTTATGTAACTAACTCGTGTCATGTAGAATTATCTCACCTGTTACTTCTCCACCTCCTCCCTCTTCCATCCTCACTTCTCGTCTTTCATTTTGCACTTAAACGACAAGCCCCTTTGGGGAAACACCATCTGGTACAATTTAGGTCTGTCAAATGTACAGTGCTGAAGAACCCAGACCTCAAAGCATCATGTGCATCTAAATAATAGTAATACCAGCAACCGCAAACTCTTAGATACTCTAGCTCCTTAAGTCTGATACTCTTGCCAGTACAGGCTTCGGAAAACTACTAATGTGGGCTGACATAACAAATTAACAACAAGGGAAGTTCACAGAAGGGCAATCCAGCCAAAGCCTGCCAAAGGTATTAGCATTCAGTTTGCAACCTTGTCTCCAGTTTGTGCAAAGTTGATGGTTGGAGGTTAAACTTTCATTAAAAATTGACAACATTTTAAATGCTAATCAAAACCCACTTGTCCTTTCTACCTCTATTTATCTTTGGGTGGGGGGAGGAGAGTAAAAAAAAAAGGGTGGGGGGAGAAAAGAGAAACAAAACATAAAAGAAATGATGAAGACTTTGAACTGCAACAAATAGTCTCTCACATCTCTGCCTCCCTCCTCCTGCGCAGGACAGATAAGAGCTATGCAGATTGAGTGTCAGGACCCCAGCGGCATGGGGGAAGGCTCAGTTTCTGGAGTTCAGCATGCTCTTTGCAAGAAGAGAAGGTAAATGGCTGCGAATCTGGGAGGCAGTAGGGACAGAAGAGGAGGCACTAGAGCAGGCTTCACACTTGCAGTATTGCTGCAGAGTCCGTGTCATTTCACAGAGAAAAAGAAGGTAAAGAGAAGGGAAATAACAGACTGGAAAACTGACCAACTAAATCTAAAAATAATGTGTATTTATGGAATGTAAAATATTGATTGGAACTAATTCTCAGGCACACGTAATACCTAAGTTGAGGTTAGAGGTAGTAGCAAACCTGGAAATACACATTTCAGCCGTTGCAGTTAGAAATATACTGGGAGGAAATGAAGCATTTCTGAGTAAAACTCTCTTTTTTTTTTTTTTTTTGAGATTTTTTTCATTTACAAGAATGCTTATAACCTTTTCTTCTCAGAAAGCAAGTACAAATTCATGAAACAAACAAAAAATAAATTTTAAAATGTGCAGTCAGCCTTTTGAAACTTGATCAACTTGAAAATATTCATTTTCGCTAAAAAGATCTTCAAATAAGAAAACATAATAAACTAATAAATAAAAAAGAGATACTTTTTCACTGAGCAGTTGTACTCCGGCACCTCTGAAGCAGTTGTGTAATGGTGAGTCACAGTGGAACTGGCAGAGATGTGACTGTTCCAGTTAGTACAGCAACCACTGTACAATCAAGCTGTAATCTCACATGTATCCTCAGAGATGAGAATGAATTGTTGCTAGATAACAAAAATAAAAATACAGTGGAATTCGTATCTATACCTATACCTATTTCTATACCTTTGCTTCTTTTTATATTCACATAAGTATAAACCCTATTTTCCAATCTGGCTGTCTGTAGCTTTACTTTCAGCTTTTAAATTGGCTCCTAAATCTTTGTTTTCAGCATGTAAAATGTTTATAAGCATAACTTTAGGCAACAAGTCAAAACAAAATAAGCTCAACCGCTGACTTGCTGCAAAACAAATCATTTTCATCATTGTTCATTTAACCCCAGAGAAACCATGCCAGTTGTATCCTATCAGAACCCAATCCTATAGTTAACTGTATTGCTTACTCAAGAACTCAATATATTAATGTAAAATATTTAAATTGTGATAACAACCCAGGACAAATTTAAGCAATCCGAACAGATTAGATGTTTTAATATTTTTCCTACTTGCAGAATATCCTTCTTCTTTTATTTTTTTTTTTCCTTTTTTTATCTCTTTGTTTTTAAGGGCCCTGTGGCATTTAAAGGGAACCCAAACCAAAGCAAAGAACAAATAAGAAAAAAATCCAACTAAACAAACAAACAAACTACCAGTGTAACACGTAGGACTCTTAGCGAATTTCTTTGCAATAAGCATTTTAAAAATTCCACTTCTGCTTCTCCATTGCATCAAGTATTCTTTAAATCCTGTGTTGAAATACTGTAATACTGTTCCTCGATGTTGCTAAATGCTATATTTCATACCCCAGAAGTGGCAGCATTTTAACAGAATATTTTATAAAGTGTTTCATGATTTCCGTAGGATGCTACATGAAATAAAAGATGCTATTATTCCAAAATCCTAGTCAGCCATGGAATTAGGATCCCAAAGCAGGGACTGAAATAAATATGCCCTTTAGAGTGGGAGAGAGAAGAGAGGGTAAAAAAAGGATTAAATTAATAATATTCAAGGATTTTTTATTTTAAATTAAAATGCATGGTTTAGACCATATTTCAATTATCAGCTCAACATTACTCTTTAAGCAAATGACTAGAGTTAACGAGAGAGCTACTACATATTGAATACATTGATTTTCTGCTTGGTGTAAACTCTAAATAGCCGATTAGAAAGCTGTGAATCAGAAGGACTCAGTGTACCTAATATACCCAGCAATAAATTACAAGCTGAAAGCCGTACAAATCTTTGAAGGAGAAATGTATTCTAAGCACATGACTATGAAACTTAAATGCATAAATGTTAATGGCAAACCTGCCCTATCTACCAATTTAAGAAATCGTGCACATTTTGATATGCATATCAAGCTAATGCAGAAAACTATTGAGCTTAGAGGTATAAAGATACCTCAGATTTATTTAAAGAAAAAATATAACTGTGAAATGAATACTTAATTGAAAAACTTCTAATAGGGGGTTCACGGTGCACTGCCTTTGCGTCCTTCCCCATCATCAACACATTGGGTCATCTGGTGTCATGCTCATGCAAACCAGAAACTTGTGATTTTGAATGTTGCATAACAGAGCTAAGTTCATCCTTGGAGTAATTGTAAAGGTAACGTAATTTTATCAGATCTGACCATGAATGTATGATTCAAGGTTTCTATAAACAGCTGATCTAGATGAACAGTACAGAACAAAAGGGGAATATCTGTCCTTTCTTTACAGATACAATTCTATGTCACTGATAAAGATGGACTGGTGATATGAAGTATTATGTTATACTGAAGTTCCTTCTAGCTGCCTGTCTGTTTGTCACACCCTCACTCCTGTTTTAACTATCTGGTTGTCCATCTACTTTAATTAGTTGTCCATCTGTACCTCTTGGTCCTTCCTAGTAATGTTATCTGTCTATCTGCTACTTCTAGTTGTATTACATCTATCTGATCCTTACAAAGGTGCTATCCATCTATCATATACATACTGTACTTCTGCTGTGTCAATCAAAGTCAGCTTCAGCTTTCCGTTTAATGTCTAAATGGATGTCTGTTGATAATTTTTTAATTCTCTGGGACAGGATCCATTTTTTCGCTTCGTGTATTCACATTACTTATCAATTATTCTGGCCCAGAATCCTGACATGGAGCTCTTCTTTTACTGCAATAACCACAGTGTATCAGTTGGAGTCTTCACATTACGGACAAAGACTTCATCTACAGGTTGTTCTGTGTTCTTCCCACTCTCCTTTTGCAGAATAAATACTAGCAAGTGATAACTGGAAAAAGATTTAATTTTAATATAACACTAATTTCCAACTTTAAGAATTTCAGATTGTATAAATAATAATAATCTGGAAAAGCCATATTATTTTTAAGTTATTCAAATGGTTTCATAAAGTGCAGGATTGATTTGCCTTAACTTTAGACCTCCAAGAGTTCGTTCTCTAAGGCTCTGTAAGTTGTCTTTGTTGAAAAGAGAAGCAGCTAATTCCATAAGGTGATTCATATCTTATTTTAGACATCCAGCTTAAGATGGGAGGAATTCCATTAAGAAAGTATTTTTCTTTTTTTCACTGCCTGTAGAGAGAAGCTAGTGAAATGGCTTAGGGTATGCAACTACTTTCTATGCAAATAACATGAGGTAGAGTAACCCCTTATTTGTTGTCACTATCCTAAGTAAAAATAGAAGTAACCGATTTTTCCCGGAAGTGGTTGGTTCTAGCTGTGAAAATTCAAAAGCTCAAACTTTAAATGCTGGTCCTAAAAGAAAAAATTGCAACTTTTTTCTTCTTTTTCTGCCCACTGTGAAATCAACCCTGAATATCCTGGAAAGCAGTAAGAGTACTCTATACTTATCTGTTTTGGGAAGCTTATATTTGATGGTTTCCTTTCAGATTTCCAAGCTACTGTAAAACTACAATTGTTTATCAGGCATGGTAAATTAACTAATATATATCTGAACATCCATTGAATCTCCTGTCTATAGAAAGCTCAGCTGCCTAACTCTGAATGACTATGTTAGTATTACCTTGGGGAGGACTTAAAAAAAAAAAAAAAAGGTAAAACCCCAATGTGGGGTATTTTCTTTGCATTCTCAGTTTGATTTCTTTTAGAAAAACATCTGACAAGAGTAAATTACTATTTGGTGTAGAATCCAAATATTTCCTGGACCACAAGTTGTAGAATAACATACTAGAGTTGGCCAGAACTCCTATGGATCAATGTTTTGTGTATCTTGGACTGAGACTGAAAGTGAATATTGTGAGAGGAATCCAAACAGTATGACAGAAATGTCTGGCTAAAGTGCCAAGGACCCTCTACCAGCCATTATCTACTAGGAGCAATTAAACTCGAAGGAAGAGAAGGCATACATAATGAAACCACTGAGTAAAACTGGGAATTGGTGATCCATAAAACTTCTTGTGGCCCAGGTAAATTTTCTTTCTGGCAGTATTTACATTATTTTCCCAGTCTTGGACCATGTTTTTCCCTAGCTTAAACTCCTCTGAAAGAATCAGTCTGAATCTATCCTACATGTAATGTATGCAAATGTCTGGATTCTGGTTCAGAAATAATATAACCAAGCCGTTTTCTCTCTCTAGTTTGTTTTGGTTGTTCACCACCCCGCCCCCCCACATCCCCCCCCGTCTGGCTTTGGAAGACCAATGAGGAAAGGGAAGCTCAATTTGCCGTCAGAATGTCACAGTTCTGTGCTGTGCTCGTACAGCTCATGACACAAGAAGATCCTGGTCTCCTGCTGGGGCAGTAAAGATATTGAAAGTATCATAAACTTCATGTATCACAGCTTGAGCAAAGCAGGAGAAAGGGTGCAAGAGGCTCAAGCTGGCCCTGTAAAATCTCTTCCCCCCACTCCTGCACTGAAATTGGCAGGTCTGAAAACAAGCTCTGCCCCAGTGTTCTTGTCTAATAAAGCAACAAGCAGACAGGGAAGGGAAGGGAAGGGAAGGGAAGGGAAGGGAAGGGAAGGGAAGGGAAGGGAAGGGAAGGAAAGAGACGGGACGTCACATATTCACTTATTTCAGGGTCCTCAAAGCATTCTCTGGTCTGGAAACACTGGGTGATATGCATATGAGCATCACAGGAGTTATTTATATGCAGAATGATGGAAAGACACTTTGGGAAGGGGAAAAAGAAACAGAAGGGAAGGGAAGGGAAGGGAAGGGAAGGGAAGGGAAGGGAAGGGAAGGGAAGGGAAGGGAAGGAAAAAGAGTTTAAGAACAGAAGCTGTGCTTAAATTCACAGCAGGCAATGCTTTACTATGGTTTAATAAAGTGTGATGAAGATATAACCACAGATAACCGCTGATGATATAGTCACAAAATGGATAATCTCTATCATTTATTCAATACCAGTGACAGGTAGTTCATTGCATTTTTTGCAAGACTAATGGTGGAAAAAATAATAATAGTAATTAAAATAAGAGGGAAAAGAAGGGATAATTGTAAACCCTTGATCAATTATCACGAAATATAGTGATCCATTAAGTTTCCCTGTGTTTAGAAAACATACTGTACCACAGCAATATCTATTTTCTGTTATTTTAAATGCTATGCAGCATGCCTAATAAAAATTCTTTGGAAAAATATATAGCATTAATTCCAAATTTCTGTAATTAAGATATGCTTATTCTAAAAGGAGGACAATTAATTCCTGCTCTGACTAGTAGGTTATATAACTAATAATGTGTCTTTTTTTCTTTAACACATTACGAGGATGAAATAAAAATATCTTGCAGATCAGCTTCTGCCAAGGCCAAGGAAATAAATGCAATTTATGTAGTTACATTTTGCTTCCTCTGAGGTCCTTGATCACTGAATTGTGCTTATTTCCAGTCCAGAAGAATAGGCCTATTATCCTGTCTTAGGATCTATTGCATTTCAACTCTATCCTCCTTGCATCAAAATGCTATTAAAGCATCCAGAAACTTTTCAGAAACTGAATGTGCATTAAGAGCAGTGTGGTGCAATAGGAGTATATCTACAAGGAAAAACAGTCAGTGTGGGCAACCATACAGCCACGCCATATGCATTATGGGCAGTTGCATCAGACCAGTATCAGTAATACTCTGTGGATTGAACTACTGCCATTTAAGGTCGGTACATACTGGTTGTGCATATTCAGGGTTGGTGTTTTTGTTGTTGTTGTTGTTTGTTTGTTTGTTTTTTTCCTAGAGGAATATCATCTATGTGCTCTGAGACTGCTTGGTGACACTAATCTAAACCTGGTACATGGGGATGGTAAAAATATCAGTTTCTACAGTGCATTCTTGATCTCAAGTAAAATGCAAACATAGGTGCAGCCTGACTAGCTCTTGCATCAGGATCAAAGCCAGACCAGACTGTTCCAGAATACATGTGGGACTCCACTTCCAGCCTGCTCGAAAACTAAACAACAGTACGGACAGTGCAGGCATAGTAAATATACCTCTCTTTTCACTGTAAATCACTCCTAGCTGTTATATTTTGCAAACTTGGCTACTGCTTCCATATTCAGTTAATACATAGATCTGAAGCAACAAGCAGTCACACTGGGTCATCTACTATGTGTCCTACTCCAGGGTAGAATCCATCACACCCAAATAATTCCTGAAAAGTGTTTTTATAACTTGTTCTTACTTGATTTTGTTTTCATTAATCCTGAAGGACATCTTACCAAAGACGTATCAGTGATTCTGTTCTGCTGGTGTCCCAGACTCCCTTCTTGCCTGGTAACCTGCCACCTAGTTTCAACCAAGTCTGATAAAAAGTTTAATGTTGCAAAAAATTGTAAAAGTCCCATTGATTTCATGTCTCAATACATAGAGGCATAAAGTGATAGATTCAAAATGCTGCCCCTTCTGAGAAATACTAATTTTTACTACAACCTCATTGTTACAAACAGTCTGTGTCACAAATAGCCATGGGGAACTGGGGAACTTTTTTTTTCGTGGTGGTTTGTGAACTTGTCGAATGTATTTGCCTCACATTCTCAACCTTTTTTCCAGAAAAAATTCTCTTCATGAAGACTGAGTTTCTCAGGATTCTCATGATTCCACCAGCTTTCTAACAAACAGAAGAAACAAACCCCCAACAAGTGATGGTAAATCACTTATATATCTATATGTATTTGATGTAAAATTACACAATGTATTTGTAGTTTCATATATTTGAAGATTTGTTTCTACTAGGATCATCTATTTTGAAGTGGCATAGGCTAGAGAACTTCAACATAGTATTTAATATATCATGCTCAGAAATTCTCACTGAAAACCCCCACATTTACAGAAAAAAAAAGATACTCAATATTTATAGATTTTAAATAAAAAATATTGAGAAAAAAATGCCTCATTTGATAAAATGAACTAAAGATTAATCATATAGACATCTTTTCTCTTTAATTTTTCCCAACATGAACATCCAGCCAGCAAATCTTAGGTATAGAATGCTGATGCGTTGCAGCTGATCTTGCAGATGGTGGAGGAAATTCACAGTTTGGTAAGAGAATGTAACTCTGCTAGAACCAGTTAAGCTATACGTGAGCTACCAAGAGTTTTAAGCATCAGAAATCAGGGGACTTGTTACAGAGAGACTTTTAGTTCAACATCTGCATATATGCAGAAATGTGTTGGCCTTTTTTTTGTTTTAAGTGTATCTATAAACCAATTTATCTAAATAAAAGTACACTCTTCTGAGAAAAAGATATGCACATTAACTGCAGATTCCTTGGAAGCTTATGCTTTGGATTCACTTCTCGCTCTTAGTTGCGGACTATGTCATACACTACATGAGATGATTCTCCTCTACACTAAAATATAGATTATCCACGCAAATCTGTTCAACTGTTTAGTAGAAAGTAAATCTATACACGCATGTCAAGACTTAAAACAATTTATTAACACAGCCGCCATTGCAGATTTCTGTATTCTTATATTAAACTGATTCCAGAAGTGTTGGTTGTTCTCAGCAATCAAAAATATATAAATCTTTAGGAGCTACTCAGTCACAGAAATCAGGTGATATCAGTCCTCCTTTCATGCCTCTGACCATTGTGGGAACTTCTCAGTGTCACAAATTTTTTTTGGCTGGGAAAAGAGACCAGTGTGGTCAGGCTGACTGTCTCCCTGTCTGTACTGAAAGTGCCCACTAATAGGTTTGAAATGACTGTACATTTGTCCTCAGAGGAAGATTAGGAAGAGCTGTGGAAGATTTCTGATTCTCTCATACAAAAAGTTTTAAACTGGATGGTTTTCAGGAAGGAAGGGATTTTATGACCTTCTTATTGTCTGCAGAATGCAGTAAGGTTTTCAAAGTAATAACAACCTGTGTATAAGTGTGTATGAATTAAACTGAGCTTTTATTGCATCCAGTGCAGTCACGTCCCCCTTACTTTCTGTGCATAAGCTTTCCAACAGCTTTGCTACTAAAAAATTTCATCAAACAATGTTTTGCAAGAAGAAAAGTATTTGCTGTATTGAACTGTCAGGAACACAATTAAATACATGTAGGTATGTATGGTGGAGTAGAGTATAAGCAAGGAAACAGGGTTAAGCTATCAAATCAGAAAAGTTTGCTTTTATGCCCCAGTCATTCTGAAAAAAAACAACCAAACAAAAAAATCCACAAACCAGAAAAACAAAACAAAACAAAACAAAAAAACCTACCAACACCACAAAAATAAAACTATATGTCTTTTATGTCATTTTTCTTCTAAGTCATTTTACTTTTAACTGGCAGAGAATTTACTGAGACTGTATTTCAAAGACAAGGCATCTCCTTTTACAGGTCATCGCTAAACCTTCTTCAAAAAGGAGCTCTTGGCCTGATTGCATCAATTCTTCAGAGCCTGGTCGAGGCTCTATTTTCTGTGCTTCTGGGCTCTCCAGACTTTTGGTAGATTTTAAAAGAAGTGAACATAGACAGCAGTAATGAAAATTAGACTCTCCAGTGGGACTTAGGGAAAATATTCAGAATTCATGTCCACTTCTCAAGACACTTCCAGGACCTGGCTTTTCTGATATGGAAAATGTTTTAGTCCATCAGGTACTTTTTTGCTCCAAACAATGTTTAATCAGGAGGGAGCTGTGAGTATGTGTTCAGAGGAGACTCAGGGTCAGAAGTGCTCTCTGTTCCTGATCACACTGTCTGCTGCAGAAACATTTGGAAATACTAAAGCAATCTCAGTGGCCTGGCTGGTGAAAATGGCACATTTTATCCCAAAGAGAAAATAGCTGAGGCCCTGGAAATGGTGAATATTTTCTTGCCTGGTGCAGGAAGCCACTGGTATGTTCTTGAGTGGTCAGGCCGTGGTATCTGCAGGTCCAAGCATCAAGCTGCAGAACCAAATCATTATGTTACTGTCACAGCTACCCCTGGGTTAAATATCAAGCTTGACAGTTGTGCTTAATTTCAGTTGAGGCTGTATATCAGCCCCTGAAGAAGACTGTGAACATCAGCGAGCTTTGTTCAGAAAGTTGTCTGCACATGGCTTAAAAGAGTAACCGTTGACTTGATTGTGGTTTTGTTATGCCAGTCTTTCCCCTGGAATCTCAAAGTAATGCTCCGGGTCCCTTGCTCTAATCACAAGCTTATGAAATTTAGTGAATGTTTCTGAAATGGCTTCTCTGTGTATTGAATGTCACTACTTCACTGCAGAGGTTCCTGATTTATACATCGATGGAATTTATTATTGTTGTTGTTATGGTGACCTTGTATGAATTTTTGATCCATCATATTGAAAGCTAGATTGCAAAACGCAATGACAAGTACCCCCTACTGCATAAAAAGTCAAATGTGTTCTTGAAAAAAGTAGAATGTACACGGAATGAGTCTAGGGAATTGACCAGTCCTTTTGGTTTGTATTTGTCATCTAGCAAGTTCAGACTCTGAAGAGAATTGCCTCTGGACTCTAAAACTGGAATTAAGATGCATTTGACTTAAAAGCTGAAAAAGATGCATACCTATATTATTTCTTTCTTTGAAATAGTTATAATTCTTGCTTGAATAGTGCATCCACTTTTCATGGATGAAATTCTAAACAATGTGGAAAAACAAGATAGATTTCAGAGAAAATCCTTACAAATGACTAACAGATTAAACATGCCTTATCATGAGGCATTCAAGGTACTTGATCTATTCAGCTTTTAAATAGGGGTGACATGACCATAGCTTATAAATATATTTCTTCTAAATGTGAGCAATGGACTTTTGAATAAGAGTTTAGCAGATAAAATAAAAGAAATATTGAAAGTCTGTAAGTTGGAGCTAGAGAAATTCAAACTATAAATAAACCTAAGGTTTAACAGGGAATGTAATGAACAATGTGTGGGAATGACATGTCAAGGGTTATGTTGGATTTTTCATCACTAGGAATGTTTAAATCAAGGAGTTACCTCAACACTGGAAGAGATTTTCAAGAGAGCCCGTAGAATCTCCGTCTTCAGAGATAGTCAAAATGCAACTGGATATGACCCTGAACAACCTTACCCAACTCTGAAGTTTTCTCTAACTTGAAAGCTGGCCTTGGTTTGAGTCAGAATTGTCTTCCATCAGAGAAAAAGTCTTATATTTGAAGCTTCATACTAGCTTCAACTTCATCTCTCTCTTCATATGTCAAAGGACTTGGAGGTCAACATAGGAGGTATGACCTTCAAAACCAACAATGCCTGGGAAAGCAAATACCAAGTCCTGACTGTTATGATACCTCTGCCTGGGTGGCTTTTTCCTGTTCTCCCCCCTTCTTTCCTACCTGAGCAGCTCTGACTCTTTTGTACTGTCATTTGCTTCCTACACAGAACAGACTTGAAATAAAAGAAACACTAATAAATACCAAAAGAACTACTCAGCTTAGCAAATTGGCTGTATGTAAGGTCAAAGCAAAAGCCTTTCTGAAAACCCTTCACTATTTGTTCCTGAACACTCACAAATAGCATTACAAAAGGCTTGGTCTTAGACAGTTTCTTTGGCTAACCTGCCTGAGCAGGGTATATAACAGTCATTTGTTCCTCTTACCACTTCACTTAAGAACACCAACCAGAACTTCTTATGCAGATCTTCACCCTTCCAAATAGCCTGAGCTGCTTTCTGGGCTGAAAAATTCCACTTTGCATCCATCAGACCTGAACAGTAAAACAGTAAATCAAGAACCTATCCCATGTTATGTACATACTGGGAAGTGGTGGCATTTGCCTCTGAAATAGGTGATTAAGTGATTTTGGTGCCTTGTTCTGGAATTTGCCACATTAGAGTTAGCTCTCAGAAACTGAGGATGAAGAATTACTCTAGAAATATTATTGGCTGGATGAAGCTTGTAAATCAGATTTTTCTAAAGCTCAAGTATTAAAATTGTAGACTCTCAGGAAGTACCAGTGGACAGATCAAGAGGGTTTTTGCCAAGAAAGGCTCGACCAGATGATCCTTGGTGTCCCTTCCAACCTGCTTTTCTACGATCCTGTGATTCTGTGACTACTTTTCTCCGATCCTGTGACTAAGAAGATAACCTTTCCTTTGTGTCTTAAATCAGACTGGGAGCATACAGATCTGCTTGACAGTGTATATTTTTAAGCAGCAGAGGCAGAACGGAAGCAAAGCACTTGAACGGTTCACTGATTTCTGGCTGACAACTCAGGTTCATGAAGGAAGTCTATTGTCTTAATAACTACGGAGAATTTTCGGAAAGCTTTGTTCTTTATAGAACTGTAAAGAAGCTGAGCTTTAGAGAAGTAAGCACTTACGGCTCTTTTACTAATGATCTGTTTTGTGTTGTTACAGTACATTTCAAAAGTTTGCTGGGATCATTTAGCCATCTCAGGACTGTGCAGTTCCTACACATTGAGTATTTCTTCAGTAAGAAAACATGTTTTATTGGATTGGGACAAAGAAACATGTTGGGAATAAGCTGTTTAAAAAAAAAAAAAAGAAAAAAGAAAAAGATGACCTCTGTATATTTTGACAGTTACATTTACAAATTCATTTTGTTTTGTTTCTGAAGATAACACTCTTCATCAAGTAAAGCCATTGGAGTTTTAGCAGTAATTAATTCAAGGAAACCTATAGCAGTGTTTCGCATGAGGTCAGATGCAAAGATCAGAACGGTCCCTTCTGGACATTAGATCTATGAATGTATGAAAGACTCAGATGAGAAGCCTGATTTATGTTCGGAGTCTGTCTTGAACATCCCCAATGATGTGCCTGACACAAATTGAAATAGGTAGGGAAAAGAAGAATCTAATATTTATATACACACACACATACATATACATAACAGAGCTAAAGGCTACAGTCTGTAACAATACCTCTACGCAGAAGGGACAACAGTACATATTTGTAACAAATTTCTGAGGTTTCTATGTTTGCTAAATGAAAAATAAAACAAAATCTTGCAATTATTGCCAGGTCTTCACCCCCATTATTTTCTCTTTCTTCCTCTCTCTCTTTTATCAGATCTTACTAGGTAGTTTGAACCTCAGAGGTGTACCCAGCAAAACCTTTTTAAAAATCAAGTCTGCATGAAACTTTTTGTCTTCTGTCAAACATTGTACTTCAGTGAAAACATACTTCAAGCTGGTGTTTGCACCTCTTCTACCACTCTGGATAATACAATGCTTCTTCCCTTGAAAACATAATTTCCTATCAACGTTCTAGCACTCTTTTCCACTCAAGGCCAGGTTAACACATGTAGATTAGTTCAGAACTGGTGATTTTGAAAAGATACATGGGACAATTCCCATGATCACAGAATCACAGAATAATCCGGTTGGAAGAGACCTTTAAGATCATTGAGTCCAACCGTTCATGCTGCACTGCCAGGGTCCCTAAACCATGTCCCTCAGCACCACATCAACAAGTCTGTTAAACACCTCCAGGGATGGGGACTCCACCACCTCCTCGGGCAGCCTGTTCCAAGGCTTTCAACCCTCTCTGTAAAGAAGTTCTTTCTGATATCTAACTTAGATCTCCCCTGGTGCAACTTAAGGCCATTTTCTCTAGTCCTGTCACTTGTCACATGGGAGAAGAGACCAACATCCAGCTCACTACAACCTCCTTTCAGCCAGTTGTGGAGAGCAATAAGGTCTCTCCTGAGCCTCTTCTCCTTCAGGCTAAGCAGCTCCAGTTCCCTCAGCCACTCCTCATAAGACTTGCTCTCCAGACCCTTCACCAGCTTTGTTGTCCTTCTCTGGGCATGCTCCAGCACTTCAATGTCCTTCTTGGGCCCAAATCTGGACACAGTACTCAAGATGTGGCCTCACCAGTGCCAAGAACAGGGAGACAATCACTTCCCTACTCCTGCTGGCCACACTATTGCTGATACAAGCCAGCATGCTGGCCACCTGGGCACACTGCTGGCTCATGTTCAATCGCCTG
>NW_010395957.1:92113-95972 GCF_000710305.1 Buceros rhinoceros silvestris
GGACCCACTCTTTCTGACACAAGCCAGGATGCCGTTGGCTTTCTCGGCCACCTGGGCACACTGCTGGCTCATGTTCAATCAGCTGTCAACCAGCACCTCCGGGTCCTTTTCTGCTGAGCAGCTTTCCAGCCACTCTTCCCCAAGCCTGAAATGCTGCAGGGAGCTGTTGTGGCCCAAGTGCAGGACCCAGCACTTGGTCTTGTTGAATTTCATACAATTTGCCTCAGCCCATTGATCCAGCCTGTCCCGGTCCCTCTGTAGAGCCTCCCAAACTTACGGCAGATCAACACTTCCACCCGACTTGGTGTCATCTGCAAACTGACTGAGAGTGCACTCAATCCCCTCATCCAGATCATTGATAAAGATGTTGAAGAGGGCAGGGCCCAAAACTGATCCTGGAGGGACACCACTTGTTACCAACCACCAACTGAACTTAACTCCATTCACCACCACTCTCTGGGCCCGGCCATCCAGCCCGTATTTTATCCAGTGGAGAGTACACCCATCCATATCATAGGCAGACAGTTTCTGCTGGAGAATGCTGTGGGAAATGGTGTCAAAGACCTCACTAAAGTCCCTGTAAACAACAGCCACAGCTCTTCCCTCACCCATTAAGCCAGTCACATTGTCACAGAAGGAGATCAAGTTGGTCAAAGAGGACTGCCCTTCATAAACCTGTGCTGACTGGGTGTGGGTACCTGACTGTTCTGTGTCATCACACCTGTGCTGTGTGATGACACTTAAGATGATCTGCTTCATAACCTTCCATGGCACTGAGGTCAAACTGATAGGCCTGTTGTTCTCTGGATCTTCTATAGGGCCCTCTTGCAGATGGCACCTCCCCTCTTAGCCAGGACTGCTGGTAAATAATGGAAGGTGGCTTGGTGAGCACTTCTGCCAGCTCCCTCAGAACCCTTGGGCAGATTCCATCTGATCCCATAGACTTGCACACAGGTAAGTGGTGCAGCAGTTCACTTACTGTTTCCTCTTGGATTGTGGAGGCTTGATTCCATTCTCCATCCCTGTCTTCTGGTTCAAGAGGCTGAGCACTCAGTGAGTTGATCTTACCATTAAAGACCAAGGCAAAGCAGGCATTCAGTACTTCAGCCTTTTCCTCATCCTTGTCACTATGCTCCCCTCCATACCCAGCAAAGGATGGAGATTGTTCTTAGCCCTCCTTTTGCTGTTGATGTATTTATAGAAACATTTTTTATTGTCTCTTATGGTGGTGACCAGACTAACCTCAAGCTGGGCTTTTGCCTCTCAAATCTTTTCCCTGCAATGTCTTTCTGCCTATATTATTTCCTGGGACTCTCCCCTGTCTGTCAAGTTTGCCTATGCCTGACACACGTAGTGTAATTCTGTTGGTAAGAGGAGACACATAAACTCGAATTCTGCATTTCAAATGGGCGACAACAGACACACACACCTGAGACCACCTCTCCTGGTCTAGGTCCACTTTCTGTGAGTTGGCTATGCCTCTTTGGTTCCTGTGGGCTTATATCCTACGGGTTTTTTATGTGCATGCCTGTATTGGGTTTGCAGGGAAGGTTTTTGTAGCAGGACTGCTACCAGAGTGGTTTATGTTTCAAGCTGATAGAAGCTTCCCTTATGTCTGATAGAGCCAATGCCAGCTGGCTCCAGGACAGATGTGATGCTGGCCAAGGCCAGGCTCATCAGTGACAGTGGTAGCATCTCTGTGATATCAAGTTTAAGAATGGGAAAAAATTGTGCAGCAAAATACAGCCAGAGAGTTGAGTGAGCATATGTGAGCAAAACAACTCTGCAGACACCAAGATCAGTGAAGAAAGAAAGGGGGGAAGGAGGTGCTTCAGGCATCAGAATGGAGATTCCTCTGCAGCCTATGGTAAAGACCATAGTGAGGAAGGCTGTCCTCCTGCAGCCCATGGAGGACCATGGTAGAGCAGATATCCACCTGCAGTCAGTGGAGGACCTCACATTGGAGCAGGTGGATACACCCAAAGAAGGCAGTGACCCCATAGGAAGCCTGTGCTGGAGCAGGCTTCTGGCAGGACCTGTGGACAGAGAAGCTCACACTGGAGCAGGTTTGCTGCAGGACTTGTGACCCATGTTGGAGAAGTCGTTCCTGAAGGACTGCACTCCATGGAAAGGACAGATGCTGGAGAAGTTTGTGAAAAATTGCAGCCCATAGGAAGGACTCACATTGAAGAAGTTCGTGGAGGACTGTCTCCCGTGGAAGGGACAACATGCTGGGAGCAGATGTGTATGAGGAATCATCCCACTGGCAATGAAGAAGCAGCAGAAATAGTGTGTGTGGTCAGCTGAATACAACCTCTATGCCTCATCACCATGCACTGCTAGAGGGGAGGAAGCAGAGAAAATCAGGAGAGAAGTTAAGATCAGCAGTGAAACTGAGATCAGGAAGAAGGGAGGGGTGGGGGGAATGTGTTTTAATATTTGGTTTAATTTCTAATTATCCTCTGATTCGAATGACAATACTTTAATTTTGTTTTTTCCCCAAGCTGAGTCTCGTTTGCTTATGTAATATCAGATATCATGGTGGGAGTCCATTATAGAGAACCCACCCATGAGAAGGTAGATAAAATATTCTATAAGCAGCTGGGAGAAGTGTCACACTCACTGCCAGTTGTTCTTGCGGGAGACTTCAACTTCCCATATGTCTACTGGAAATACAATACAGCAGAGCACAGCACGATGTTCCTGGAGTGTGTGGAAGACAAATTCTTGGCACAGCTGGTGAGGGAGACAACTAGGGAAGGCTCCCTGCTAGACCTGTTCACAAACAGAAAGGACTTGTGGGTGATAAGAAGATTGGAGGCTGTCTTGGACACAGTGATCATGAGATGGTAGAGTTTTAAATTCTTGAGGAAGCAGGGAGGGCTTCCAGAGGACAGACTTTGGCCTGTTAAGGAGGCTAGTTGGTAGGGTCCCTCAGGAGACAGTCCTGAAGGGCAAAGGGAACCCAGAAAAGCTGGACATCCCTTAAGAGAGAAATGTTTAAGGCACTAGAACAAGCTGTCCCTGTGCGCTGTAAGACGAGCTGGCAGGGTAGAAGACAAAGAGTGGCTAAACAGAGAGCAAATGCAAGGTTTATTCATAATATAGACCAGAAGGAAAATAGTTTAAACTTATGTTCTTTACCTCATTAGCAACGTGTTTCCTTCACTAATGGTCACTTAGTGACACAATGTACTGTAACATATCAAACCTCAGTAACAAAGTTTAGATAAGATATCCGTATTCGCTTTAATACAGTTCAGGACAGGAGGTGTAAATAATTATTTTGAACCCTCTAGTAGTCAACAATATCAAATGAAAGGGGGTTTAAGTTTATCTTTAGTAAACAGTATTATATTCTCTTGTGCCTCTGTTTCTTCTTTTCATCCTGAGACTTGGGAGATCAGGATGTTTAGTCTTGGAGGTTCGGTTGACTTTTTTGCTCTGTTTTTATATTTTAATAAAAAGCTAAACATCATAAGATAAAATGGCCATTTCTTTAAGTTTTTGGCCTGAAAGTTATTTGTATTTTATCATACATTCATGGACAGGCCCAGAGGGTACTGACTTATCCACAGAACACTGCATAATGGTGAAAGGAATCATATTTTTATTACTTATCTGGCACGTGGTGAACCATACCAGAAATCTCAAGTGTAAACTTAAGAGACTACTGGTCCACTATCCATGAAGAGTGGATTATATGTACTAAATAATTAATAATTTTGAAACAAGTGCCTAGATTTTCATTTATAGCACTGAAGAAGGAGTCACCAGGAGAAAATATTTTGAGTTTTGATTTGTCTGTAGACTCTTTAAGTGATACTGAAGAAGACTGAACTGTGACATAAAACCTGCT
>NW_010395957.1:96082-111560 GCF_000710305.1 Buceros rhinoceros silvestris
GCTGAACTCAGTGAAAGCTCCAGCTTGGCTTAAGTGGCCAGATATTTTTATCATGGCTGAACAAAGCAATGTGTACCAAAAACCAGGGCATTTAGAAGTGAGAAAATTGAGCAGAGACTCAGCTGAGTTAGCCAGTATGCCAAGCTCTAAGTGTTAAGTCTTTAAACATCTTTCTCCACCAGATCTGTAGGGATATTCTGCTTACGGTATAATTTTCAATCACTCACTGAGAAAGCAAACCAAACGCTATATAATATAATGATTAGGAGCTAGTCAGGAAGAATGGAGTTCAACAGAATAGGGATCTGCATCTCAGGATTCTACATGCAGAGGAATGATCTGATAAGAACATGTAGTACTGCTAGTAGTGCATTGTGGAGGCACATGCTAATAGTTGTTTTACGAGATTTTCTTTCAGAATGGGGATATATGGAGAGAAGTGGGGAGAGAAGTGAGAATCTTCACAAATTTTTATGCAGAGCTGCTCAAACACAGTATAATTCTTCTTATATGTGGATATGTAGTCATGGTCATCAATCAATTTCATTAATTCCTGAGAAATTTAAGGAACTCTGAGAAGAAATTTTGAGGTTTATATTTTATACATAGGCAATATTTGCAGCTACTAGATACAGATATATTTTGTAGATAAATTCTCTAATCCCTCTGTCACATTCCTTGCTTAGCGAGTCTAGTCTCAGTTTGTGGGTGCTCTACAGCAAAGAACATTTTTGGGGGTACTGTATATGTATGGAGTCTAG
The DNA here is from genome assembly GCF_000710305.1 of Buceros rhinoceros silvestris. Lineage (NCBI taxonomy): Eukaryota > Metazoa > Chordata > Aves > Bucerotiformes > Bucerotidae > Buceros > Buceros rhinoceros. Next base: position 96,844 of record NW_010395957.1, read on the forward strand.
AACAGGGCAGTCATGTTCCAAAGCATATCACCTCGGGACTGTTAGAAAAGCAGATAAAGAATAATGGCAATAATAAAAATGTCTACTAACATGTTAAATTAAGGAGAGCCACCTGCAGGTAGCTGATAATCATATTAAAGAAACTTGTGAACATCTGTAATTCTTTGTCCCCATTTATCATTTTGTGAAAGAACAAGGTCCTAAATCCAAACTCACTTCATTGTGTGTATTGTAATAGCGATCTAAAATAGCAGTTAGTAAGCTGAACAGAAGGTCTCTGATAGTTGAGGACATGTAACACTGGTATACACAGTTTATGGCTGCATTTTTCCACAGCTCCTTCCAGAGAGTTTGTAAAACATCTGTGAGAAACAGAAAGAGAAAAAACAAAAATGGAAAGGGAAAAGAAAAAGGAAAAGAAAAAGAAAAAGAAAAAGAAAAAGAAAAAGAAAAAGAAAAAGAAAAAGAAAAAGAAAAAGAAAAAGAAAAAGAAAAAGAAAAAGAAAAAGAAAAAGAAAAAGAAAAAGAAAAAGAAAAAGAAAAAGAAAAAGAAAAAGAAAAAGAAAAAGAAAAAGAAAAAGAAAAAGAAAAAGAAAAAGAAAAAGAAAAAGAAAAAGAAAAAGAAAAAGAAAAAGAAAAAGAAAAAGAAAAAGAAAAAGAAAAAGAAAAAGAAAAAGAAAAAGAAAAAGAAAAAGAAAAAGAAAAAGAAAAAGAAAAAGAAAAAGAAAAAGAAAAAGAAAAAGAAAAAGAAAAAGAAAAAGAAAAAGAAAAAGAAAAAGAAAAAGAAAAAGAAAAAGAAAAAGAAAAAGAAAAAGAAAAAGAAAAAGAAAAAGAAAAAGAAAAAGAAAAAGAAAAAGAAAAAGAAAAAGAAAAAGAAAAAGAAAAAGAAAAAGAAAAAGAAAAAGAAAAAGAAAAAGAAAAAGAAAAAGAAAAAGAAAAAGAAAAAGAAAAAGGAAAAACTACTCTAAGGTGAAGAGAGTGAACAATTTATTTCATTGATTTCTTATCACTTAAAAATAATATTGACTGTGACATTTTAAGATCATATTTTCTAGGAAGCCTGTTCCTGTTTTTCCTATACAGAGTTTAAAAATAAAAATACATACTCCTTTTCTCCTTTTTAATGGTTAATCAGGTCACTAATCAAAAGAAATTCTTAAGAGGAAAATGAAATGTTGACATTTTGCAATTATTTGCTACTGTGAATAATACATAAACACACTACTTATGGTTAAAGTGGCTTTCAAACCCTTTTTCTGCCATTAGGGCATGAACTGACTGCAGAATCAGTGTATTTTACTTGATATATTGCCACATTATCTACTTCAGTGCTTCCATTTAGTTTGGGTCACTTACATTTCATTATACTGTACCTTTGCTGAGTGCAATAAAAAAAAAAGTTTATTGCAACTGCAAGCTCCTAATTAAACATCAGCTGTAAACTGAGCTACCCATTACAGATTATATATATAAAAAGATTATATTCTTGGGAATCACTCTATCATGCAACATGATTAATATATATGTGTCCTTGTAAATAGGAGTTGATGTGCTATATACATAATGGATATGATTAGCTTTTTATTGAGACCCAAGACATCAAAGATAAAGGAATACATAGATTTCTCATTCAGCAATCTTGTTAAATATGATATAAGCATGTATATCCATACACAGGTAACACACGCAGAAATATGCTTGGTTTATTGTAATGTTCTTAGCTGCTACCACTGTGGGGACAGGCAGAATTGAATTTACATGTCTAGGGTAAAATTAACCTCTTATTGGGGGAGCAAAAAATAACTTATTTAAGTCAGTCAAAAATATCTATTTCCTACAAAGAGGAGAAAACTATACCTCAGAACTTTCTCTTTCAGAAAATATTGTAAGCAGATTTCATACCTTGCAGTGGAAGCTTCAAATGGATCTCAAAAAGGGCACATCAGAAGTTCAACTGGTGCTTCACATAGAAAGGGTTATTTTTAATTAGACTGAGAAATTAATTTACACAACAAACACATTACTTTACTTCTGTTGTTTTGCAGTAGAAGGGAATCTAGCTGGAGTGAAGAGAAGAGTAGAAAACTTTCAACCGATGGAGTGGCATGCTCTAAGACTGTATTTTTTTATATCAAGCTATTAAATGGCGAAGAAGTTTTATTTCCACCTTCCTTCTGTCCTTCTTCCTATTTATGTACCCCTTTCAATTATGCCAGTATAAACTATTTGTGGGACCATGCAGAGAACCATTTTCAGCAACTGATGTAATTTCAGAAAATACATTTAATTTTTGGGCTTTGTTATTTGCAAGGGGTTTTATATAGATTTCTCATAGCTGTGAATATTTTATCATGTATTGGAACATAGTTCAATTACCGAACTATATCCTAAAGAAAGAGTGATCAAGAACCATGAATCATCCCATTTAATTTTAGTTCTAGTTGGTGAGGCTGAGCACTGCTGTCAATGGATCCATATATTTACGATGCAAAGAGAAAATTTTCCTTGGGGACTTCTCAAGCCTCAGGTGGCAAAGTATGTGTCTAACTTAAAAATTCAAATTAAGCGTTTAAATTTGGGATGAATTAATCTGGACCAACATATGGGAAGCTACAAAAAGTCTGTTTCCTACATATAATTGCAGAAGATTTTTGTAATTTGAAGATGTGACGATTAGATTGGGGTTGCACAAATGTAGCAGGCCTAAAATTGTGCTACCTTAACAGGACTCAAATTAACACAAAAGTTGTTAAATATTTGACCTCCAAAAATCAGATTTACAGGTATATTCAGAAAAAGTAGATACAGGGAGTAATCACTAATAAATATTCCTGTCCTGGCAATTGGACGTTAGATATCCGCTGTTGTGACTGTTCACAAAACTCAGGTGTCTGAACACAGACAGGAGTCTCTTCAGAGCCCTGTGCTGTCCCATTTTTCTGGACAATTTTCCTTCCTTCCTTTCTGCCTTTAATCTTGGATAAGAGAGAAAAAGATTTAAAAAGCATCCTTCTCCCTTTGTGTTTGGAAACACAGCCAGCCTTGCAAAAAATCATGCAAACAGGCCTAAACTAAAGAAAGAGTAGATAGGTTATTGTTTGTATGTTGACTACCTTTCTTACATCAGCTCTTAAAGCACCATTCAGCACAATCCATACAGAGACTGTTGGTATAATTTCCACACCCCACAGTTTCAATTGGTGTAAATCATATGAAGCTGTTTAGATTCTCCAGCTGAGCATCTGTCTCTGTTCTTCTTCAGGAGAGGATTTTTTAAAAGAGAAATGAAGGTTAAAAAGAGAGGTTGCTTCCATTAAAGTCTGTCTCAAACTAAAAGCAAGCTGTCATATTTAAAAATAAAAAAATAAATTAAAAAACCCCAAACCACCACAAAGTGGATTTGTAGTCTCTCTCACAAAAATGCTGTAACAAAGACAACAGCTTGACAACGGCAGCTGCTGCACAGAGCAAAAATTAGAGGACAATGCCATTTTTAATGATTTTTAAAATGAAAAATTAAACCAAAATAAATGAGATGTCCTAGGTATTCTTTTTTGTTTTTTTCTTTTTCATAAAGAATCTTGTCTCTCTGCCTTATTTGTAAGTGGCGATGCAGACAGACGACAGGAACATATGCTGGGAAGAGTCTGAAATTAGACAAAGCAATAATGGAAGAGGAGGGGTTTTTAAAGTTTCATGCAAAGGCTATGCTTTTTCTGAGGTTTTGTATGAATTTTTTTTAAAAAATAGACACATACCTATCCATCCATATATATAGGCATGAACACGAACACACTCACAAAGGACGTATTCATATATTTATATCCAAACACAGATTTATGTTTGTAAATTAATATTAATAGAAATAAACACACATGTGTAAATATTATATTTATAAGCTAATATATGTAAGTATAAAATTTGCAGAAGGGCATTCTCAGTTATTTTTAGAAAGAGAAATCTGTAAAATAAAATGTCATATACAAAAAAAAAGAGGGATTCTATTTTGAGACATTATTCTCAGCCTTTTAGGTTTTTTTTTCCTTCAGTAAGTTATAAGGACAGTTCAGATCATTTAGCTGCTTTCATAACACCCGTAAAGCCTTATGTTTCTCTCCGTCCTGCTGGAAGTACAGAAAGGTCTTTTTTATAGCAACTCGGTGCTATTCACTGCAATTTCTGCACTTAAGGGCAGAAAATCTCCTACAAGGAAGAAAAAGGTTTTTTCTTAAATCTAATCTTTTTTCTCAATGCTTCCAGTAACTTAACGATTGCCTGAAATTTATTTATTTAAGAGAGACAGATAAAGATTTTAGAACCACCATTAGTACCCTGCTCTCACTTAACACAGAATAATACTATTTGGATTGAAGCATTTACAGATAATATTTAAAAGCTCATACTTAATTTCTAAAACGATTTTTTTTTTTTAAATCAAAGGCTTTCTGTTACATGCAATTCATAATTTTATCAATTTATTTATTTTTCTAAATAAGCTGGAGTTGATAGAGTTCCGTTCTCTTTATTTTCAAATTGCCTACCTTAATTTTTTGTATCATATGTGAATTACACTAAATGTATTATTCTAATAAAGCTAGAATTTGTTCTTCTTTAAGCTTAAATGGCACTTCAAACAAAAAGGTATCGAAACTTCTTTTAAACTTTCCATAACTCATTGTCAGAGAAGCTCATTGCGTAAAAGCTGAGCAAGACTTAGTTCTAATAGCAGGTTGGTTTTGTGTTTTCAAAAGATTAATTAAATGAAGGAACAGTTGTACTTCTTGTTTATTAGTGCTCCCAGCACACACTTGGTCATACAGGAGAAACTTCTATTTAATTATACTGTAGTTGGATCTAGTCATATTGTCATGTACAACTAGAGTTATAAACACCAGAAGTCTTGATTTCTTCTGCATGTGCTTGAAACAGAAGGGGTTTGGGTTTTGTTTGTTTGGTTGCTACCTTTTTTCCCTTTACTTTACTAGTACTACCTCAGTAATCAAAAATTGCAGGATGACAATCTGTAGGTATGTTCTGCTCATTGCTACAGCAGTGCTTTATCAGCGAAAGCACATCAGCAGCACAGTGAAAAAGAAGTCAAAATAGTTCCCTCCTATTCTCAAATTCATGCTTTAAATCACTGAAAGCTGATTGATTTTACACAAAATATGTTTCATGTTTGCATTTTTACCTTTCCAGTTGTGCAGAGCACGTCAGCACAAGTCATTTCAGTGGGGAGGTATCTCGTTTTGCATCTCAGCAGACTGTATTGAATATTATTGTAATATATGTAATTATTCTTAGCAGGAAATGCAGCCTAGGCGTGGAGGATGAGAGGAGCAAACTGTATGTATACTTGCGGGTTGTTTTCCTTATGCTGTTTTCTCATCAGTGGTCTCAGAGTATTAAGGAAGTGTCTGCTCAGGAGGTCTGTTATGAGATAGGTGGGCTTTCTGCCTAGATCCCAGTTTTGACCTGGGCTAGTAAGGAGACACATTAAAGAGTCAGTGGTTCATGAAGAGCTGTACTATGAATTTTCTTATCTCAGGGCATTATAGCAAACTCACAGGCAAATGCTGCCGATGCAGAGAGGGGGTTGCTAAGCGCAGCACTGCAGGCAGAGAAAGAGGCTGCTGCCTCTAGGGTGTACGGAGCATTTTGGGATGCTTCTACGGGTGAACTTCATTAAGGGATATGAGACGGGTTGAGAGATGACAGTGAAGAAAAGACCATTTCTCCCCATGTTATAACTTCTGTGGTCACACAGCTGTCAATCCAATACCACCCAACCAGCACTAAATTTACTGGCTCCCCCTGCTCCTTTTCTTTCTTTTCTATTTTTCTTTTTTTTAAGAGTCAGCTAAGAGATTGAACAGTTTGAAAAAGACACAATTGCGCCTAGACAAAATTCCCCCCAGATAAAGGCCAAAATAAAAGCAAAGACATAGAGACAGGAAAATGTTTCCGCACAGAATGACCTTTGCTGGGAGGAGGGAGGAAAGGGGAGCTGGGATTGTTCACACACTTCAGTCTCAGCTTGGCTAGGTGGGTTTTAACTCTTCATTTTCCCCACACCTTTACCCTCTTTTCTCCCAGTAACACCAGGGAGTCTTTTCCTGTCTGGGGTTCTCCTCATTGCCCTTTTCCTTGACTTTGTCTTGTCACTCCAACCACAGTCTTGTTCTGCCAGATATGTTTCATTTTCTGCATGACTTCCCCTGGATGGGCATTTCAAGCTGTGATTTCTAAGCTTGATCTCACACTGTAGATCCTGTTATCTCAGTAAAAAGCTTTAAAGTTCAAAGTCAGTTGGATGAACAATACTTTAAAAGCAGTGTAAAGTCTAAGCATCCTCTGGATGGGCGCAATGCAGTGAAAAAAATCAGCTGTTGGCATGCTTTTACATAAAGAAGGACAATTAAAAATCAAGATGACAGTTTGGGGAAAAATTGTTATAAAGAGTTATTAAGAGATATGAAGAAGTGCGTGTATCTATGATTCTATATCCACACAGAGCTGCCATAGGGCTCTTGTATCCCCAAAACACCTTTTACCAGCTGAGTTTATCCCAAAACCATTGGACTCCATAGCAGTGTGCTAGAGTTTAAACTCAACTTGTTATGAAGGAAAAAACAATGATTAACTGGTACATTATTAGTAGCTACATGAAGCAATTCAATAATTTCCCTGGCACAAGCTCCGGTACAAGAAACAAGATGATGTGTCCTTATTTCCCACTGATTGTTGCTGCTCTACTCCACCTGGATTCCCTGGTGCAGCTGCATGCCCTTCCCTATTGCATGGGGGTTTTTGACAGTCATTCCAGGACCTGGAAATGTGTACATGAAAGACCTGTGCTTGTCGGTTCTGATGGATTGTGTTGTTATCCAACAATTTCTGGCAATACATCCAAACAGGACCCAACCCACTACATCCGGAAGCACAGTCTTTCCAGTGTTGTTTAAAAGCACATCTTTAGTAATCCATTTAGTGGTTTCAATATTTGTGGTAAAAGAGGTGAGCTAGAATTTAATTTCTCTAAATGCATACAGGGGATATGATACAACAGCCAGAAGAAAAATCTCTTCATTGTCACTAAACTTTTGCTGGAGTAGGGGGCAATTTCTTCTATCAAACATGAGTCATCTAAAAGCTATGAGAATATTCTCATGAATAAGAGATGTGACAGAATATTTGGAAGGCTTTTTTAGGCAACCTTTCTCCAAATAATTCACTGCTAGCAACACATATCTCAACAAACTACACATAAATTAAGGTTACAAAGCCTTTAGATTAAAAAATTGATCTCTGATATGGAAAGAAGTTTATGCAGCAAAAATTGCAGATGTGACAAGGAAAATTAAGATCTAGTCATGTAATACACAACCTAGGTTGCAAATATTTAGTGGTATCCCTATAATTTATGAACGAGATACATCAATAATCATTGCTCAACAGGACCTGGATGGCAAGAGGGCATTCTAAAAACACATAGTTTAAAAACAGAGAGTTTGTTTGTTTGTTTGTTCGTTTATTGATGTTTTTAAAATAGAGGCATAAAGCAGAAGTAACATTGTCAAAGCCTTCAGAATAGAATAGTACATGGCCAGGTTAATGTTTGTTATGGATGACAGACTCTGTGTAGCCCATGGTAGACCTTTCAACCCAGGCTCCAGGTGTTTCTGGAGCATAGTGGTGAGACAGTCTATCAAGCAGAGGTACAGTCGTGTGGGGATAGCTGACGCCACACAGTCCCCCTTTTCTCAGCCTGGTTTTTCTCTTTTTTTCCTTTCTTTCTTTTTTTCCTTTCTTTCTTTTTTCCTTTCTTTCCTTTTTCCCTTTCTTTCTTTTTTTCCTTTCTTTTTTTCCCTTTCTTTTCTTTCTTTTTTCTTTCTTTCTTTCTTTCTTTCCTTTCTCTTTCTTTCTTTCTTTCTTTCTTTCTTTCTTTCTTTCTTTCTTTCTTTCTTTCTTTCTTTCTTTCTTTCTTTCTTTCTTTCTTTCTTTCTTTCTTTCTTTCTTTCTTTCTTTCTTTCTTTCTTTCTTTCTTTCTTTCTTTCTTTCTTTCTTTCTTTCTTTCTTTCTTTCTTTCTTTCTTTCTTTCTTTCTTTCTTTCTTTCTTTCTTTCTTTCTTTCTTTCTTTCTTTCTTTCTTTCTTTCTTTCTTTCTTTCTTTCTTTCTTTCTTTCTTTCTTTCTTTCTTTCTTTCTTTCTTTCTTTCTTTCTTTCTTTCTTTCTTTCTTTCTTTCTTTCTTTCTTTCTTTCTTTCTTTCTTTCTTTCTTTCTTTCTTTCTTTCTTTCTTTCTTTCTTTCTTTCTTTCTTTCTTTCTTTCTTTCTTTCTTTCTTTCTTTCTTTCTTTCTTTCTTTCTTTCTTTCTTTCTTTCTTTCTTTCTTTCTTTCTTTCTTTCTTTCTTTCTTTCTTTCTTTCTTTCTTTCTTTCTTTCTTTCTTTCTTTCTTTCTTTCTTTCTTTCTTTCTTTCTATCTTTTTTTTTCTTTCTTTCCTTTCTTTCCTATCTTTCTTCTATATTTTAGTAGGAACCCAAGATATATAGGGGAATATATTTAGGAAGCTTTCCTCTCTTATCCAAAGAAAGAATGAGGGACAAAGCAAAGATGGACAACTTTGTTTACTAAGGTAACAATTCAAAATGGCATTATAGCTGTCTCCGCTGGAGATATATGCAATGCATGGCATTGCATTGCCGACTTAGTCCAGTGATTATTCCGTCTGAGAACTGGCTGGATTGAGTAAGGGCTCCTGTTCAGACCCTTGTATCACAGTTCATTTGCTATGGGAAAAAAATAGGTTGATATCAGAGAGTACGGCACATCATTATCTTTTCCCAAATACATCTTGGATGTTCCTAGGACTGTCCTATATTCTTCCCAGGACATTTTGTGTTGCAGTTGTCAGAGACATATGCTACACTAAATGGATTATTTCTTACAACTCGTTACAAATATTCGTACATTTCTGTGGCAAAAAACAAAAGTAATCAACAACCAGTGTGCTTAGACTTGTTTGTGGAAGCAATTTGGTGCTATTTTATCAAATGTAAATAAAATTCTCATAAAAACACTGAATTTGTAGTAAATATTGTTGGCAAAACTGAACATGATTTGGACCAGTAGTGACTCAAGTCACCACTTTTCTTTTGTAGAACTCTGTTCAGTTAGCTCACTACAAAGTGACAAAGGTAAGAAAGATTTTACATATACCTTATCTTTTCAGCATGCTAAGTAACACCCTTACCTGCAGAAGAATTGTAATGGCCCTGAAAGCATATAAATACTTTTGTTTATCTCTTCAAATTTCCCTAACTTTTGTTCTTAAGTTGCATTTTACAAGAGTGAAAGCAATTAAACCTTCATTGTCCAAGCTTTCAAGTCAGTACGCAGTACTGTCATGCATCCTTTTCACTTGGGAATAGACTAATTCTCAGTCACACTGACAAACAGATAAATGCTGCTCCTTCAGTTAATCTTGTTTTATTATTGAGTGACATTCGGATGTTTGCTTCAGTTCAGAACTGCCGACTCTTCCTTAGTTAAACATCTTTTATATTATGAAAATAATCATGATTTGCAAAAGAGAAAGACGGTTGGAAGTAAAAAGGTAAAGAGGAAGAAAACAGTGATGATTAATTTTTCAGTTCTTGTGATTCAGAGGAAGAAAATCAGGATGTACTGAGTGCTGTTTAACTTGTAGTTAATGACGTTCATTATAGTGACACATCAGACATTCAAAGCTTTGTCTTCTGTTGGGTTGTGTTAATACATTCAGTTTTTGAAATGAAGTCATATGCATTATGTTATATTATCTATATTCTATTCTATTACATTTTATATGATGCTATATTATATTATATTATATTAGCAGAAGGCAAGTCTGTTTCTATAAAAGCAAATTCCAAAACTCGGTGAGGGACGAATCCAGATTAGATAAAAATGGCTCGCTCCTTTACAGGCTCACATGCAGGTTTCGCATTTATGACAATGTGCCTAAATCAGTGCCAGATGAAGGAGGAAATAAAAAAGGGATACAGGAAATTTAACCTTAATACTAACTTTGTCTTCTACAGGCAATTCTGCCAGGGAAAAGGGAATGAAAACCTTCTTTATATGATCTTTTCAACAATCTATTTTAAAAAGTATTATTCACAATGTTTCTTGCCTGGTTTGGGCACTGGCCTGATGGGAAAAAATGTTTCAAACTCATTTCTGAAGTAGAAAGGGAAGAATTTCTGGTACTTGATCCTCCAGGAGTTATAATGGAGTTGAATACTTTCTAAAACTTGTTCTGCTAGTAAAACTGTGATTTTTCAGAAGGGCCACAACAGGAGAACTTAGAAGTAGTAGAAATTTAGCAAACTTCTGTCATATTTGAGTAATAAAGAAAAGGTGTCAACCCCAGCGAACAAGACTGGGCACACTTCAAGAAAAAGAGAAATAAAGTGCATTGGAAGACTATGATGTGCTGGTATCTGAGAGAAATGTATCAAAACAGAGGTTTTCAGAAACATTTATTTTTCTATATTGCATGTATTATTTTATATTACTATGTTACAGCATTTATTTTACTGTATTATCATTGGTTTATTTTGCCCTGCAAATGAGAGGAAAACTGAGAAACTGAAAGGAAAAATTGGGAAGGGTTTACAAAGATTTCTTAACAAGCAATAGCCTATATGGGTGTGTTGCCCTTGAAGAGAACCTAAAGGCAGCAAAAGTGACAATTTGCTCTCAGGGGAGGTTTATCTCCTCCAAGAGGTAAACAAAAGGAACTAAAGTGTTCGAGCTGGGAATGGATGGAGGGCTTAACATGCCACTTATGGCCATGGGCAAAGAAGCATCGGGCTTGAAGAGGGGGGAAAGAAAATTAATTTAATCCGAAACAATGAAAACCACTAATCACCACTTAAATCAAGGTAGGACAGAAAAAGGAGAGAACAGTATTCTTAAACAGACATACCTTCCCTCCATTCCACCTCTCTAATTACTATAAGCCCTCACACATGGTCAGCGCAGGAGGAGGTGGGAAACAGGAATAGGAGGGTGGTGGTGCAGTCCTTTTAACCTCTTGCATTGTTGATTTTTGTTCCTTTGAACCTTGTTCCAGGTTGGTTTTTAGGACAAACTTCCTTTGCATGCATTGGCTTTCTTGGCATGGCTATTTTCCATTCCATGTGGAAGGGGGTGTATGAATCACTCAGGCCAATAGGTCCAGCACTGAGCCAGCTCGGCTGCAAAACTTTAAAATCATTGGGTTTCCAGGGAGTATTCTCTCCATATTCCATGAGGGCCTTCTTTCTCAGCACTTTGACCCTTTTTCTCCTTCCTTGACAGAGGCATCTGGGGGGGAGGGGGACTCCAGGTTTCCGTCTTCCAGTGCCTCTTCTTTGCATGCCTGCCAGTAATCAACAAAGTAAAAAGCCTACTTGCTGCTCAGAAGACCTTTACTGTCCCAGTGCAGAGAAGATAAGTTCTTGTTGCCGAGGCGACTGCTTCAGTAGCTCTCTCTTTCTGAACCCAAAATGCATGCCAAAAGAAGCAATGTGGTTGGGGTTTTTATAGTGTTATTCGAAGAGGCATTGATTGACACGGCTTGGGCCAGGGGCGGGCATGAAATTGGAGCTGGGGCTGCATTTCATAACACCAGTTACAAGGGCCTGTGCCCCTTCCCCCATACTACCTGAGCATGCTATAACAAATGCAGAAAAACCTCTTTTGGTGCCCAAAGGAGGAGGGAACAGCCCCGCCCCCCCCTGCCCTGAAGACAAAATCCTAAGCCACAACAGGGTGCTTCATCATAGAACTGCACCTTCTCATTTTTTCTCTATTATTTGACCCACAAAACTGTAATTTAGGTGAAAATTAATAATTTTTATATGGTAAATATTCTAAAAATAGTAAGTGCAAACCCACTTACCTTAAACTTTCAAAACAACCCAGATTTTCAAGCTTGTGTATGTAGTCGTTCATTATAAGAGGTTTACAAAGCTGGGGTTCTATTATAGTTTGTGCTTTAATAATTTGACTTCCTGTGACATCAGTCAGCAGATCAAACTCATCCAAGGTGAAGCTCTGGTGGATCCTGCCTATGCCCGGAACCTCTGGTTTCACTGCACTTAAACTGTTTCATTCATCAATCCCACCTCTCAGCAATCTGCCCTGGTAGCATCCATATACAGAGACGAGGTACATGCTAACATACTGACAACCTGAGAGGTCCATGAAATAAACACCCTTTCTCCTACTCTCATTGCAGACCTGTTCCGGGTACAGCTGCCCTGTAAGGACTCTGGCAACATGTTTCTGAAATGAGTATCTCACCAACACCAGCTACTGCCACAGAATCTGGTGCCAATATGGCTCATGAGAGATAACAGACTTCCTCTGTTTAGTTTTTTCTCTTTCTCTTTCTCTCTCTCTTTTTTTTTTTTTAATTTTGTTTTGTTTTTAGGAAATCAAGGAGGAAACTGCTTTGAGAAACAGCAACTCCCGTCTGGCACTCAGAAATCTAAATTAACATGGCAAACTGCCATGATTTTCAATATTGATTTACAACTATGTCTCAGTTCATAAACCTGCAGTGGTGACTTCTGCTGTCGCATTGTATATGTGTAGTCAAGAAACAGTGTTTTAAGTCATAAAACAATAATTTAGGAAATGGAAATGTTAGAAATCATTAGTGTGTTGAACTAAACTGCACAAGCATTAAACTTTTGCCTGATGTGTGCTATACCGTAATACCACCAGTAGTAAAATAAAAACTATGCATCATGTGATTTTTAATAAGAAAATAAAAACAATAACTTTTAAAATTCTCTTTTAATCCCCAGTTTTTTGAAGCAAAGAGAATAAGTTCCTTTCTATTTCAGTTAGGCCATTTTCAAAGATTATGATTTTTGTCAATTGGTATGAAATGTAAAACAAAGATCAGGATTGATATGAGTTTTAGCTGGACCATAAACACTTATAAAGCTGCTATTCTGACCTGAGAACATTTTGCACTTCTGTTCTCCTTTCTCCTTGGATAAGGTCATCAGAGAGAAGGGAGAAATGGCTTCATTGTTAACAAAACCAATTTCAAACTCTTCTCTTTGATCCAGTGATGAGGTCTGTCATGATTACTGAGTGATACATTAATTAATGTGCTGAAACTCAATAGAGTAAGTAAAGTAACTATTGATTAGCCTTTGTGAACATGGACACATTGGAGGGAAGTCTAGACATAACGCTTATTAAAAACAAACACTGCGGTATTCCACAGTAATAGATAAAATAATTTGGCTTCCAACAGCATTTAGATCCATTACCATAGAATATTATAGTGGGTTTTGTGAACACAAGTGTACCTGATACGCTCAGAAACACATCTTCATCTGCTTCTGCGGAACTAATCTGGTGTATCAGCTGATCAACTGCCAGCTTTATCTATTATTTATTCTCTAGCCATATGTTCTAAAAGACTTTTTTGCTGAGACTTTTGTTGTTGCTTTGTCTTACAGCTTGCAGTCTGACACTGTAACTTTAAAGACTACTTGCTTAAAGGATAGATTTGTTCAAAGGAAGTGTGTGTGTTTACCCAGTTGAACTGAACATGGTTATTTCTCAACAGTCACTGATTTCGTTTGTCACTTTATTGCTTGAGTCAGGGGAGTGGATTAAGGCATGGGATGTCACTGCCACTTTAAGAGAGCATCCTTTTTGGAAAGCCAGTTTATTGTTTGGTGTTTATTTGAATAAAAAGCTCTTCTTCAAAATGTGAGCTGTTTCCTGAGAGGAGACAGAAGCTGAATAGTATTCTTCATGGGAAAGGGAATGATTTAGTGCACCAAGTTACCCAAGAAATTTGCTACAATCCACTCATGCCTCTGCAGAAATGAATGAATGTGGCCTCATCATAGTCAAAACCATAAACCACATTGACAGCCAAGAGAGCACGTCCTCAGCAGTGCTACTGGTCATACTGGCTAGGGGAAGCTTTTTCTTACTAAAAAGTCTACTACATGTCACTTCAAGATCTACATGGGATTGATTAATGATTAGCAAGGAACAAACTATTTAAGGACTAAGTTTGCTGTTCCATCTTCCAGTTCTGTATTTATTCACACTGCTGTTTAGCTATTAAGGGTTGAGGGACTGAGGTAATAATAACTTTAATAACTCCTCGAATCCTTAATGATTCCTTCTGTCTTGAATAGACAGAGGAGTTGAAAGGAGAAGGAAGAAATTCACACCTCGGTCTGCATTCGGAAAAAACTGAAACAAACTTTTAATATACAATAAATTCACGCATAACTATACTCTGTACATATATATATGCATATAGTTACAACCCGAGTGACGGGGAAAAAGGAAAAACTGAAGAAGAGAGGTTTACACAAACTGTTCCTTTGTTCAAGGTCAGAATCCTGGGCAGGCAGCCAACAGCGAAGATAGGAGTGATGCCTGGCCTTGGTTCGCTCCGCTGTCCCAGCGAGGAGCAGAATTCTTCTCGCGCCGGGAAAGTGGGGGGGTGCGGGCAGCCTCTGGGCAGTTGCTCTCAGTCCCCGTGGTGAGATGGGGGAAAATCCTGCGCATGGCCGATTTTCACGGCGGGAGAACGTCCGCCCTGGGTCCGCTCCGCTGTCCCGGCGAGGAGCAGAATTCTTCTCGCGCCGGGAAAGTGGGGGGGTGCGGGCAGCCTCTGGGCAGTTGCTCTCAGTCCCCGTGG